>NW_016804051.1:1403373-1406355 GCF_001698545.2 Rhinopithecus bieti
TTCCCTCCTTCCCTCCCTCCCTCCCTCTTTCCTTTCCTTTCTTCCTTCCTCTCTCTCTCTCTCTCTTTCTTTTTTTGATGGAGTCTTGCTCTATCGCCCAGGCTGGAGTGCAATGGCACGATCTCGGCTCACTGCAGTGACGCCTGGCTAATTTTTGTATTTTTAGTAGAGACGGGGTTTCACCATATTGCCCTGGCTGGTCTTGAACTCCTGACGTCAACTATTCTGCCCGCTTCAGCTTCCCAAACTGCTGGGATTACAGGTGTGAGCCACCATGCCCAGCCCACGTTTTCTTATCCAGTCTATCATTGACGGGCATTTGGATTCATTCCATGTCTCTGCTACTGTGAATAGTGCTGCAGTGAACACACACATGTATGTGTCTTTATGGTAGAATGATTTCTATTCCTCTGGATATAGACCCAGTAATGCCATTGCTGGGTCAAATGGTAGTTCTGTTTTCAGCTCTTTGAGGAATTGCCACACTGCTTTCCACAATGGTTGAACTAATTTACACTCCCACCAACAATGTATAAGTGTTCCTTTTTCTCTGCAACCTCGCTGGCATCTGTTGTTACTATTATTATTATTATTATTATTCACTTTTGAATAATAGCCTTTTGGACTGGTCTGAGATGTTATTTCACTGTGGTTTTGATTTGCATTCTCTAATGATCAGTGATGAGCTTTTTTTCACAGGCTTGTTGGCCACCGTATATCTTCTTTTGAAAAGTGTCTGTTTGTGTCCTTTGTCTACTTTTTAATGGGGCTGTTTGCTTTTTTCTTGTAAATGTGTTTAGTTTCTTATAGATGCTGGATATCAGACCTCTGTCAGATGCATAGTTTGCACAATTTTTTTCCCATTCTGTAGGTTGTCTGTTTATTCATAATTTCTATAGCTGTGCAGATGCTCTTTAGTTTAATTAGATCCCATTTGTCGATTTTTGCTTTTATTGCAGTTGCTTTTGGCATCTTCATTATGAAATCTTTGCCCATTCCTATGGCTGAATGGAATTGCCTAGGTTGTCTTCCAGGGTTTTTATAGTTTTGGGTTTTACATTTAAATCTTTAGTCCCTCTGGAGTTGGTTTTTGTGTATAGTATAAGGAAGGGATCCAGTTTCAACCTTCTGCGTATAGCTAGCTAGTTATTCCAGCACCTTTGATTGGATAGGGGGTCCTTTCCCCAGTGTTTGTTTTTGTCCGCTTTGTGGAAGGTTGGATAGTCGTAGGTGTGCAGCCTTATTTCTGGGCTCTGTATTCTGTCCTATTAAAACACCAGAAATTTTTTCTCTGATATCTGGAGGCCAGAAGTCTACAGTGAAGATGTTGGCGTGTCAGGCTCCCTCCAGAGGCTCTGGGAGAGAATCCATGCCTGTGGTGGCTGCTGGCCTTTGGCATTCCTTAGATTGCAGCTGCATCACCAAAGTCTCTGACTCAGCCTTTGCCTCTCCTTCTCCTCTCTGCGTGTGTCACTCTCCCTCTGCCCCTCTGTGTAAGGACACTTCTGATTGCATTTAAGAATCACCTGGATAATTTGGGATAATCTTCTCATTTCAAAATCCTTAATTTAATCACATCTGCAAAAAAAAAAAAATCATGATAACATTCATAGGTTGCATGGATTAGGTTATGGGCATTGGGAACCATCCTCAGCCTACCTCACTCAGTAAAATGTAAATAGTGATATACCTCCTCAACATGAGAAAAATCATTCAGTTGATCTGTTCAACTGAATCCAAAGCAAGCATAATTTTTTTTAAATTGTGAAAGCGAGCAAGAGTTCTCTTAAAGTGAGGATCAAATGAAGATGTCTACATGAATATTTCACATATTTTTTGGACACGTCAGCCAATTAACTTATACAAAAGAACTATGTAAGAGGCTTAACTATTAAAAAGTTGTATACAATTCATTTGGAAATAAGTAGATTAATAGCTGATATTGGAAGAACTGTCTAGCCATTGGGGAAGCAGAGAGAATGTTTTACCTTACGAAAATGCAGAGAACATAAAAGAATGTAAAAATTTAAAATTTTATATAACTAAAAAGAAAAAAAAACAGCGTATGTGTTTGTGTGTGTGTGTTGCAACACTAACTACAAAAGGGGCAATGCCTTCTTTTACAAAGAAAACAACAATAATAATAACCTATTATAAAAATGAGCAGATGACTTGAACAGGGAGTTCACAGAAAAATGAATACAGGTGCCAGTGGATATGTAAAAAATACTGAGCTGCAGCTGGGTGCAGTGCCTCACGCCTGTAATGCCAGCACTTTGGGAGGCCGAGGCAGGCGGATCACCTGAGGTCAGGAGTTTGAGAGCAGCCTGGCCAACATGGAGAAACCCCATCTCTACTAAAAATACAAAAATAAGCCGGGCATGGTGGAGCACGCCTGTAGTTCCAGCTGCTCGGGAGGCTTCTTATATTGTCAAATGGAGACTCTGTAGATGTTTCTTGAGTCCAGGGATTAGCCTCCCGTGCTGGGATTACAGGCGTGAGCCACTGCACCCGACCTCCCTCCATTTCTTTTTGCCTCTCCCCTTCCTCTCCTTCTGCAACTTCATGGAATTATTTTGTTGAAGAAATGCAGGCCATGTGTCCTGTAGTTTTTTTCCACTGGATTCTGCTGCTCTTATCCCTTATTATTGACTCACACATCCCTCTGTTGGTTAGAAATTGATCAGATTCAACTTGATCAGATTCTTTGGCAAGACTACTTTGCAGGTGGCCTCACTTACTTTTAATTTACACTAAATTGCTTAATTTTATGCAACCTAGCAAGCTAACTTAAACTCTTAATGAAAAAAGGAAAATGAATAAATATAAATGAATAATCCCTCAGCAACACTTGGTAATTAACATTTGCATCTCTATCAATTTGATAGGCATAAGGGTACAAGGGATGCCTCATTGTTTTGAATCACATTTTAAAAGATTTAATGAAGATGAGTATATATATATTACATATTATATATTATA
>NW_016804051.1:1408529-1436233 GCF_001698545.2 Rhinopithecus bieti
GGAATTATTTTGTTGAAGAAATGCAGGCCATGTGTCCTGTAGTTTTTTTCCACTGGATTCTGCTGCTCTTATCCCTTATTATTGACTCACACATCCCTCTGTTGGTTAGAAATTGATCAGATTCAACTTGATCAGATTCTTTGGCAAGACTACTTTGCAGGTGGCCTCACTTACTTTTAATTTACACTAAATTGCTTAATTTTATGCAACCTAGCAAGCTAACTTAAACTCTTAATGAAAAAAGGAAAAATGAATAAATATAAATGAATAATCCCTCAGCAACACTTGGTAATTAACATTTGCATCTCTATCAATTTGATAGGCATAAGGGTACAAGGGATGCCTCATTGTTTTGAATCACATTTTTAAAAGATTTAATGAAGATGAGTATATATATATTACATATTATATATTATAAATTTTATATATAATATATAATATATTATAATTATAATTATATTTTATATATAATATATATATTATATATATATATATTTTTTTTCTTGAGACGGAGTCTCACTGTCACCCAGGCTGGACTGCAATGGCACGATCTCAGCTCATTGCAACCTCTGCCTCCATGGTATAAAATATAAAAAATGGTTCACCTGTGTAGGGCACTTACCGTGAATGGAGCTTCCAGGACTGGAGGTTGCTCTGGGTGAGTCAGTGAAGGAGTGGTGAGTGAATGTGAAGGCCTCACATTATGGACTGTAGACATTATAAACACTGTAAGCTTAGGCTACACTGAGTTTATACATATATTTTTCTTTCTTCAACAACAAATGAACCTTAGCTTATTGTAACTTTTAACTTTCTAAACTTTGTACTTTTAAAAAAACTTCTGGCTCTTTTGTAATAAATAACACTTAGCTTAAAACACAAACGTATAGCTGTGCAAAATATTTTCTTTTTTTATATCGTTATTCTCTAAGCTTTTCTAGATTAAAATTATTTTAATTTTACTTTTAAACTTTTAAAAAACCGAGACACAAATACACCTATCAGACTTGGCCTACACAGGGTCAGAATCATCAATATCACTGTCTTCCACCTCCACATTCTGTCCCAGGTCTTCAGGGATAATAACATGCCTGGAACTGTCATCTCCTATAGTAACAATGCGTTCTCCTGGAATACCTGCTGAAGACACTGCCTGAGGCTGTTTTACAGTTAACTTAAAAAAAAAAAAGTAGAAGGAGTACACTCTAAAATAACAGTAAAAAGTATAATATAGTAAATATATAAATCGGTAACATAGTCATTATCATTATCAAATATTATGTACTGTACATCATTGTGTGTGCTCTACTTTTATATGACTGGTAGTGCAATGGATTTGTTTACACCAGTAGCGCTACAAACATGTGTGTAATGAATTGCGCTATGACATTATGACGGCTACCATGTCACCAGGTGATAGTTGACCTAAACATCATTACGCAGTGTATGGCTGCATTTAAAATGTCCTATAATAAAATGTTATTAAAAGAATAGGTAAGACAGAAACGAAGTAAAAAAACAGTGACTCAGAAATGAATATGAATATAATTCCTAGTTTAGCTGTCAGCTTTTTAACTATTAACCCAACGAAGGAAGCATCATTCTCATTTGCTTTAGGCAGGAATTGATCAATTATGCAGAAGCCAATTCTTTCTGTTACTGATACACATTTTTTTCCCCCTGAGTCTTTATAAGAGAACATTACGTAAGATAATGCAAAACATCCTCAGGGACATGCATTCCAGAGGCCTCTTTGTAAGGTGTACTAAGGTGCACCCCAGGAAGGGCCAGTGGCATGGGGATAGAATGCGACTCCAAAGAAATGAGATGGAGCTGGGTGAGAGGCAGAATACACCCTGTACTGATAGCATTCTAGGTGGGGGAATTGCAAATGAAGAACTTTCCTTCGTTTTTTTTATTACCCCTTAGTCTTCAAGCAGCTGGTTGAATTAAAGTTACTACCTTGGAATTTCCTTTGGTTAAAAGGGAGGTGATCAGAGTGCTATTAAAATTGTGGGCCGGGCGCAGTGGCTCACGCCTATATAATCCCAGCACTTTGGGAGGCTGAGGAGGGTGAATCACCTGAGGTCAGGAGTTCGAGACCAGCCTGGCCAACATGGCGAAACCCCGTTTCTACTAAAAATACAAAATTAGCCGGGCATGGTGGCGCACGTCTGTAATCCCAGCTACTTGGGAGGCTGAGACAGGAGAATCACTTGAACCTGGGAGGTGGAGGTTGCGGTGATCCGAGATCGCGCCATTGCACTCCAACCTGGGGAACAAGAGTGAAACTGTGTCTAGAAAAAAAACCCAAAAACCAAAAAAGAAAATAAAACAATACCCCAAAATTGTGATCTTGGACCAGAGGAAAAAAAGAATCCATTACTTACACACACACACAATTCACCCCTCTTATTCACTATGCCACTCTTTTAACTATTAAAACAGAATTTTCTGTGATTCTGTTACTATTTAAGAACATCTTTATATATTGGTAAATTTCTTTTTTTTCTTTTTCTTTTTTTTTTTTTTTTTTGAGATGGAGTTTTGCTCTTGTCGTCTAAGCTGGAGTGCAGTGTCTAGATCTTGGCTCACTGTCTTTGCCTCCCAGGTTCAAGCGATTCTCCTGCCTCAGCCTCCTAAGTAGCTGGGACTACAGGCGCCCACCAACATGCCCAGCTAATTTTTGTATTTTAGTAGAGACGGGTTTCACCATGTTGGGCAGGCTGGTATCAAACTCCTGACCTCAGGTGATCCACTCTCCTCAGCCTCCCAAAGTACTGGAATTACAGGCTCGAGCTACCGTGCCTGGTTATTTTGATAAATTTCAATCATATTCAAAAGTAGACTGTAATACTGCCAGGTATCTAGCACTCAGTTTTGACAGTGACCAATTCATAGCCAATCTTTTTTATCTGTATCTCCATCACCCACCCTGCCTTTTTTTTGAAGCAAATTCTAGAATATCATTTCACTCGTAAACATTTTGGTATTATCTCTAAAAAAAAAATACTTATTTTTTAAAACCTAACCAAACCCAGTGTGTAATTTGAAAAGCTGGAGCACGCCACTAAATTTCTTTTCAACCCGTTGCCACATTGTTATTTTAAAATGATGTTTTTAACACCCTTAGGACTACATTTCCTTTCGATCAATGCTAATGAGTGAAGCCGCCCATAAATGCGGAAGGAGATGAACACAGACAGTAGGAGTTCCCCGCTGCCTGCCTCCTGCCTCCTCCCTGGGCCTAGAACATAACTCAGGGCATTGGCTGTGATTTGCTTTTAGGTTCTTTTAGTAACATATTAGTCAACACCAAATTGTTAACATGACATGAAAGGTCTACTTTTTTTTTTTTTTAGCTTTAATCACGTGAAGCTCTAAGGAAACCCATCTGAGTACTTTTATTCTCTTAAAATGGGGCCATTTCCCAGTTAGCGGGTGGACAGGCTGGCTCATTCTCCTTTGACAGGAGGTAATTCTTTGTGTCCTTCACTGATTCTTCAAAATGTTCTTAGTTTGGCTGGCTGCCTTCCCTTCTTTTTTTTTTTGAGAGGGAGTCTCACTCTGTCTCCCAGGCTGGAGTGCAGTGGCATGATCTCGGCTCACTGCAACCTCTGCCTCCCGGGTTCCAGTGATTCTCCTGCCTCAACCTCCAGAGTAGCTGGGATTACAGGCGTGTGCCCCATGCCTGGCTAATTTTTTGTACTTTTAGTAGAGATAGGGTTTCACCATGTTGGCCTGGCTGGTCTCAAACTCCTGATCTGAAGTTATCTGCCCACCTTGGCCTCCCAAAGTGCTGGGATTACAGGCGTGAGCCACCGCACCCGGCCACCTTCTTTCCTTCTTCTTGTTTCTGTCTGTCTCAGGCAACTTTCTACTTCTTTGTTTGTTATTCCCAGATCTACATATTTCCTCCTGTCCCTCTCTTAAGCTCCATTTGTCTACTTGAATTCTGCCATGCGTCCCTCCAGCATCTTATACTTAATGCATCTGAAATGGAACTCATGATTTGCCCTCTCCCGACTGGCCACCCCCACTGACCTGACTTTCCTCTTTCACTTAACTTCATATGGGAGTGGAAAAGCCAGATGACAAGCATCATTTTTACTACCACTACTACTACTAGTAGCAATACTTCTATTGCTATTACTATTACTACTACTTAGCTTCTGTTCCTTTGTTCCTCTTATGCAGTAAGTGACCAGAGCCTATAGATTTTGCCTCTGCAAAATTCAAGCAGCTTATTTGTGAGCCAAATTGCTGTGATCTCTACTTCTTATTTTTGGGTCTAGTGCTTAAACTCTGTACCTAGGTAGGAAGACATGGACCCTGACTTCGAAGGGCTTGCATTTTTAGTGGAAGACATGGATGAACAGATGGGTTCACTTAATCAGTATAGGAAGGTTCAGGGTACTGTGGCAACACAGAGGAAAGGTATTTATTGTATTGGGGATTTTCATAGAAGGCTTCCTGGAGAAAAACATGCTTGAGCTGAGTGTTGAAGTTGACTGGGGAAAACAGGTAATAACAACATTCTGGGGGAAATAGGAGCAAAGACCTGGAGGCATAATCAAGGCATGAGAGTATGTGGGTTTATGTGTGAGTGTGTGTGTAGCACAGTTTCAAAACATCCTGGTATTAGGTCAGTTCATCTTGTTACATCTGTTTTTTTTTTTTTTTTTTTCTGAAGCATAGATGTGGCATGACATTCCTCTACTGAAAAACATAAATGACTTCTCTTTTTACATCTGAAATTTAAAATTGATTAGTTAAGTATTTTGATCTCTGACTCCAATCTCCTCCTCCACGTTTCTGTCTCCACCACTTTTCACTTTGTCCGGAGTATGAAACTGAGAATTCTTTGAATATACCACAGTGCTTCTCCTTACATAGATAGCTCATCTTCATTTTACTTAGAATCCCTTATTGTCTCTCCAAGTCCTGATTGTCAAAATCCCACCCATTATCTTTTTAAACTTTTGATTTTGGAAACATTTAAATATACATAAAGAAGACATACAGTATAACAAACCCTCAAGTACCCTTAAATCCTACCAAAATCAAAGGGCCACTTGAAATACCACTTCCTATGTGACACCATTTTTTTGGTGTTGCTTGTCTTCCTTCTTCTCTCCTGCTTTCAGGGTGCTATGCTTGTATTGTACATCACACATACTCACTGTTATTATGGAGTTGGGTTTTCATATCTCCTGATACTTCGACGGCAGAATTTGCAACCTAATAAATTTTGACCCTTGCAATGTGTGCCCTGGGGAATGATTGACAATTTCAGCTCAAAGGCAGAGATAACGCAAGGAGGAGCTAGCTTGGAATTCAATTCTTACTAATCAGAAAGAACTGGTGGGTTGTGGGGGAAGTGGCAGGAACCTGGGAGGAAAGTGACGTTGGCATCATAAAGTGAGAAATGGTAAAACAAGTCAAACAAACAAACATACATAAAACAACTTTACATAGACACATGGTAGAAAAGGGCTACTTAACTGTGGCTGACTTCTCAGACACTTGTGAAACTTAAAAAAATATATGGATCCTGAAGCCTCACTCTATCAACTTAGCCAGTAACTACTCTGCCCAGTAGCTGAGAGACCTGGACAAAAGGGTATCAGCAGGGGACCCACCTGCATGAGTCTTTTTGGGGCAGTTTCACCCGTAGGGATAGGATTGGAAGTAAGGTTTCAGTGACACAACTATGATATAGTTGTGTATAGATTTTAAGAGTTTTTAGCACTTAGACATTCTGTATGGCACCCAGCATGCCTGGAAGCCACACACACACACACCTGAAAGCCACACACACACACGCACACACAAACACACACTCCTGGAAGCCACACACACACAAACACACACAGAGAGAGAGAGAGAGAGAGAGAGAGAGAGAGAGAGAGAGAGAGAAGGGACCAGTGAGCCAATGTCTTTATTGGGTACAGGGCGTTATCCAGTTTCCTGCAGGGAGCTTTAATTGCTGGGTTTAAAGCAAGCAGGCACTAGTTCTAGGAGGTCACAGTATGACTGAGAGGTGGTCACCTTATGTTTGTGGGCAAATGTCTGCATGGTCTGTTTAAAGGAAATGGCAGGAGAGTAGGGAGGCCAGCCTGCTAGGCAGGAGAGATGTCTCTAAGTTTCGTCTCTGGCCACTGGTTTGGAGCCACTCTGGCAGAGTATGGTATTAGAAACCGTGTCAAGAGTGACTGAGCCCTGCTTCTGATGTGAGATAGTTTAACTTAGGTTTAAAAATGGATACTGAGGCAACCTGAAAGTATAAGCACTCACTACACTCCGTCCCAGAAATCCTGAGTCTATAGACCTGGAGAAGTTCCCATAGTCAGTGGGCACAAAGAGAGGTTGATTCAAGATTGATGAGATGTTTGAAAAATGTAATTCTCACATAAATAACACAAAAGAGGGAGAATGGAGCACGGAATTTGAAGAAATAAGATGCCATCCAGAGAACATTCTGCTTAGCTCATATTTTAAAAATATAAGCATAAATATGGAAGGGAGAAAAGAAAGTATTTGTTGAGCACCTATATTATGCCCGACCCCGCTAGGCTTCTTCACACGCACCGTGTCAATTGAGTCTCTTAATGACCTGGGGAGACGTTATATCATCTCCAGTTTGCAGGTGTAGAAACTTAGTTTAAGATAAGAAACCTTCTCAACGTTACATCACTAAGTGGGACAGCTGGGATCTGAAATGATTCTTACTGATGCAGAGGTTTGTGCAATTTCCATTCCATTCTTGGTTGTTCATTTTGTGTGTTTTTTGAAGAGCTCTCTACAAATGTTCAAAACAGTTGAGAAAAGAATAACAAATATTCAGTCAACAAATATTTACGATGTGCAGGTACTGGGCAAAATTGTTGGCCATCATGGAACTTATATTCTAGTGGGGAAAGATAGGTAAACAAGGAATAAATAAATGCAAAACTAAATAAACAAATACAAAAATAAAATAATTCTAGATTGTGAGAAAAGGTATGCGGGAAATGAGTGGAAGATGGTCATGGAGATCTGTTTTAGAGAGAGTGGACATTTTTCAGCTAAAATATCAAAGTTTCAGGGCAGCTGCTTTGAGCTCATACTGTGTTGCAGGTCCAGCGTAAGGTGCCGGAATGTGAAAGCAGGAATGTGTGGATAGTAATCCTTAGGTTGTGTTCAGGAAGCTCTGGGAAGCTTCTATGAGGGAGGTTTTGAATTTGGAAGGTTGAATTCTTGTCTGCAAGAGAGCTTAGAGCCCTCCAGGTAGAAGGAACAGTATGACCAAAGGTAAGGTCTTAGGAGATTCATTCTGACTCTGAAATCAAACTGACTGCAGGTTTTTAAATGAGCTATTCAGCCAGGCACAGTGGCTCACACCTGTAATCCCAGCAACAGCACTTTGGGAGGCCAAGGCGGGCGGATAACCTGAGGTCAGAAGTTTGAGATTAGCCTGTCAACATGGCGAAACCCCATCTCGACTAAAAATACAAAAATTAGGCGGGTGGGGTGGTGCATGCCTGTATTCCCAGTCACAGCTACTCGGGAGGCTGAGGGGCATGAGAATTGTTTGAACCTGTAAGGTGGAGGTTTCAGTGAGCCTAGATAGAGCCACTGCACTCCAGCCTGGGTGACAAAGCGAGACTCTGTCTCAGAAAAAAAAAAAAGGCCGGGCATGGTGACTCACGCCTATAATCCCAGCACTTTGGGAGGCCGAGGCAGGTGGATCATGAGGTCAGGAGTTCAAGAGCAGCCTGACCAACATGGTGAAACCCCATCTTTACTAAAAATACAAAAATTAGTCAGGTATGGTGGTGGGTGCCTGTAATTCCCAGCTACTCAGGAGGCTGAGGCAGGAGAATCACATGAACCTGGGAGGCAGAGGTTACAGTGAGCTGACATTGTGCCACTATACTCCAGGCTGGGTGACAGACCAAGATTCAATCTCAAAAAAAAAAAAGAAGCTTTTCGGCTTTTTTTCTCTAAACTTTATATAATTCCAGAGAGATTTGCCTCAGTGGTTGGAATCTCAGTGGTATATAAGAACCAGTGGTTTTGGAGGATCGGAGGATGGCAGGGTCCCTGTTCCCTTTTACATTGCTGTTGCAAAGCCAGCTTTCTTCCTGCACGCCTCTTCCCCTGCCCTGCTTCGTTCGTTGCTTTGCATATGATGATTGCAATTTAATAACACTGAATGATACTTCACTGCTGATTTTATTGCCAACTACCCTTGGAACGTAAGCCTAGATGCAAGTAGTAAGGAGAGGGCAGCCAAGGCCTCTAGATTGCCAGTTACTTGGCTGGAAATCCCATTCATATTGGGAAACAGATTTTTAAAATAAATTTGGCACTGGAAACACTGCCATCCTTTTGTGAAGCTGTGTCAATATTCATAAACTCTCACAATCATGCCCCCCAACCCTCGGCCAAGCTAACAAATATTTAGGCATCAGCATATCTTCACGATGCCACCTTCTGTTGACCGCGTGGGCTTCTCATGCTGTTTGGGTTGGCAGTGGAACACAATCTTCTGTTTTATGTAATGAGGAACATCAGAGGAGTGCTTTGTGCTTGCCCTCTCAGAGTGTGTGCAAGACCTCTCGTGTACCCCATCATTTTCGGTGCAGTCAAAGCTAGCGAACATTTCTGTGGCCTGGTAAATATTTTCTAACTATTGGCAAGGCTTTTTAAATTTTTTTTTTTCCAGTGCCATTTTGCTCCAGGCCAGGATTATAATGACCCAGCTTTGCTTTGGTTTAAGATGAATTTTGCAAATATATATGTGTGGTGGGACTACGCTATTTTCAGAGAACACAGACATGGGTGTAACAGGGTCTGATGCAATATAGTGCTGCATATGCCCAATCAGGCCGATGAGGCTTACCCTTTGCAGACTGTGCCAATAAGCAGTCGAGGCTTGTTGCGATCTGCAGAAATCTACAGAATTCTCTCTTTCTGAGAGGGCTTGTTGCTATCATGTGACATCACAGAAAGCTTTTTTTTTTTCTGACATTTTTTCTGCTTTGCTTTAGAATATCAAAGGCAAAGACTGTTGAATGTAGTTGGCCACTTAGCTTTATTATTCATGGTGCTCCCTCCCATTTTTTTTTTTTTTTTAACAGTGTTCAATGTTAGCGTCAGGTGTTGGCTGCCTTCCTGCGGGAACAGATTGCTGTGAAGTAAACACAGCTGGAAACTGACCACATATTGTTTTTCTTTCTTTTAAGAAATGAAAGAGGCATTTATAGAAAAGCTGCAGAACATGGTACTGTCCAGATTTATAGATTTATTCCTCCAAGTCTGGTTAATGATTAATGTCACGCCTGGGTGTCCACATAGACCCACTTCCCTTCTCCCTTCCTGAAGCTGCAATTTCCTGGGAACAATGAACTTGCAGAGGTTTGCTGCAATCCGGACTTGAGGAGGGGGCGGAGTCTGTTCAGTTCTGTTTCTCCTTGCTGAAGTGTGGTCTTTGGAGCTAAGTGAAGAATGACTTCTGTTAGGTTTTCCTCTGCTGGCCTTCCCTGCAGCCTCGAAAACCTCACCAGAGTCACCTCTGCTGGTCTCTTATTGTGCTGCTCTGTCAGAGATGGGCAAGTAAGTGAATTGCAGAATGTTGCTGTGTGTGCTTGTGATTTGTATTTTATTTGATATACTTTTTGACGTGAAGGCAGAGTATTTTCTAACACTGTAATTCAACTAGGTTTTGTGTCTCCTGGATCTGTTTTTTTTCTCGTTGCTCTGAGGAGCTGATATACTTGGAAATATTAGGTTTAAGATTTGCAGATGTCCAACTTATATATAGTCAAGGGTTTAGAGTCTGGAGACAGGAGGCTGGCAATTTCAACTAGGAGGCAGTAAATTCAGGGTAAGAATGATGTTGAAGTAGGGTTTAGGGGGATAGCCGGGTGTAAAAGTGATCTGGGGAGAGAATCAAAGGCCTTCTCCTCCCACTTGGAAGACTGTATTATTATTTTGGTCTTTTATTCCTTTGGTCTCTCTATGCCAAAAACTTTCTCTCTTTTTTACTATTTCTTTGTATAGATGTTTTGGTGATTTAAGTTATGGTTTAATAGTTAATTGCTGTTAAGAATTGCTACTAATTAATTGCTATATTAAGGTTTTCCAAAGGGGTTTTCTCAATAAATAGCTATTTCTCTTTACGTCTATCTTATAAGAACTGAGTTAGAAATAAGAGGAAGACGTAGGAATTTAAGAGCAATTTCTGCTTTTGGTTTGCTTAAATGACAACTGGAGACCAGTTTTCATAGGCAAATTATGTGTTACTTTAGTTTTTGTTTTCTTTGAGAGAACTGTAGGGTTGCCTCTGGGATTACCTGAATTATCTGTCGCCTGTACTGGAATTTGTATGTAGTTGTCTGTATAGTTATCTAAACAAGTTGAATCCGTCATTCATTCCTCACTGAAGAATCTCATTGAAAATAACATTTCCTGTCTGTTTGGCTGAGGCATATGGATGGCAATTGTTGGAATTAGGCCATCTATCTATTTGGATTCGCATAACTGAGTCCAGCACTTAGCATAGTTCCTGGTACCCAGGAAAGCTCTATGCGATGTCAATAACTGCCAGTTTAGTAACATCCTTAACAGCTGTTTGAGTTCCAAGAGGAGGAAAGTGAATGGTGAGTTTTGAACCTTATAAAATACATAGGTAAACCCAAATGAGGAGAGAATTGAGAAAGCCTGAAGGTGTTCCTAAAAGGCTTTCTCTAGGCTGATTCCTGCGAAGCATATTTTTTCCTGGCTTTATACAACTTGGCAGAATTGATCTGATTTTGGATTCTGAAGGAATAGAAAGAAAAAATTTCATTATACATTCTAGTGGGCTATGATCATGTAGCCAGTTCTCTTCATGAATTTTTTTAAATGGCTTTTAAAAAGATGAGACGGTACTAATTGTTTCCCTAAATGAGTCTAATTAAGAGCTACTTATGGTATCTTAATGTTTTTTCATATATGTTATCTGCTTTGATTCTCATATCAGTCAAGTGAGGTGAGTACTGATGTTACTTCCTCATTTTACAACTGAGAAAACAGAGTCAGACGAAAAGTGATTCTAGAAGTTGTGTGGTACATGGAAGAACCAGATGTCAGCTGAGTATTTTAAAACTCAAAATCCCGTGTTCCTCTCACCCGCCCCCTCTCCAGTCATCTCTAAACGTCTTCTGTTGCAGGATAGTAGAAACACCCACCTGGGTGTCAGGAGACCGGGATTCTTATCTGACTGGGTCATTGCTGACCTCTGTGATGTGGAGCAAATCACTGAAGTCTTTGGATGTCATTTTTCTGCAAGGAGGTTATTTTAATTGATTTCTTAAGTTTCTTTGCAGCTTCAGGATCTATCCAGCGCCGTATCCAGGGTTTGTGTTATCTCTGAGTGCTCATCTGCAATGTAGAGAAGAGGTGGGAAAGGAGGTAGCATTCTTTTTTTTTTTGAGGCGGAGTCTTGCTCTGTCACCTAGGCTGGAGTGCAGTGGCGCGATCTTGGCTCACTGCATGCAAGCTCCGCCTCCTGGGTTCACGCCATTCTCCTGCCTCAGCCCCCTGAGTAGCTGGGTCTACAGGCGCCCACCACCACGCCTGGCTAATTTATTGTATTTTTAGTAGAGAGGGGGTTTCACCATATTAGCCAAGATGGTCTCGAACTCCTGACCTCGTGATCCGCCCGCCTCGGCCTCCCAAAGTACTGGGATTACAGGCGTGAGCCACTGCTCCCGGCCAGGAGGTAGCATTCTTTCCAGCCATTCTATCCAGCTCTTCCTTGGTTTTGCCTGGGAGACACAGGATCTCTATGGATGAGGAAAACCCCAGGCTCTTGTTTGCTCTGATCTGCTTCCTGAGCTGTCATCTCTCAGTCTGTTCATTTTTACTCATCAACAAAAGTATTTGAGCCAAATTGTCTTGTAATTTCAGCTCAGGTATGATCAACATCAAGCTACCTTTCCATCTGGCCCAAGTTATAACCTCTTTGCATAAGCTCATGTGTTATCTTAATCCTTTACGGAACAGGGCAAATGTAAAGAAGTATTACTCTATCCCTCTCTTAAGTTTTTCAAATTACAGCAGGTGGTTGGGAAAAGGGGAGGGTAGAACAGTGGAAAAGCATTTTTTATTCTGCTTCCATTGCTAACTCTTGTAGTTGTTAACAGATCGATTTAGAAAATTGGGGGATACTGAGATAAGGGTGACTGCCCTTTACTAACACTAAAAAGCAAAAAAAAAAAGCTATAACCAAGTGTCTGCCAGCACCATTATAGTGTAAAAGAAAAAAAAAAAAAAAAAGCAAGGGTAGGCATGGTGGCTTATAGACTGGGCGTGGTGACACATGCCTGTAATCCCAGCACTTTGGGAGGCCAAGGTCAGTGGATCACCTGAGGTCAGGAGTTCGAGACCAGCCTGGCCAACATAGAGAAACCCCTGTCTCTACTAAAAATACAAAAATTTGCTGGGCATGGTGGTGAATGCCTGTAATCCCAGCTCCTCAGGAGACTGAGGCAGGAGAATTGCTTGAATCCGGGAGGCAGAAGTTGCAGTGAGCCGAGATTGTGCCACTGCACTCCAGCCTGGTGACAGAGTGAGACTCTGTCTCAAAAAAAAAAAAGAAGTTGCAATGACATACTCAGTGGGCAGAAAGGGCAGATCTTCCTAGGAAAAGAGAGTTAGCATTCTCATCCTGATGTTTGCCCCCTGGACTGATGAAAAACCTCATTCATGACCACAGTCTGTATTTGGGAAGCTCTGTTCTACCTGGTGCTTGGGTTCTCAACACTCACAAACTTCCTGGGCAGGAAGTGGTGCTTTAAATGGAGACGTGAGAGCTGCATGCGCAGGTCAGCTCTTTCCTTTGCTGCAGTCTCTTTCTCTGCTATCTTGCTATGATTTAATCCTTAACGTTTTCCTTACGTCTTTCCCCATAGGCAAGAAGCGAAACCCTGGCCTTAAAATTCCAAAAGAAGCGTTTGAACAACCTCAGACCAGTTCCACGTAAGTTGGCAAGATCATCATCTGAATCCAAATCCTTGTGCTTTCAGGTCTCTCCTGGGGGTTTATTTTTGGACTGGTGAGCAATGCCTTGACTTTAGAAGAGCCCTTTAAGGGGGGAAGCCATTTGCTCACTGTTCTGAGACCTGAAATAATCATATCTTATCAGTCAGTTATGTTGAATGGGTAGTTTTGAACTCAGTGTCTTAAGGTATTGGTTGAGTAAGAATTGAATGTCACATATATTTGGCAGATGGGGCTCTATGTAAGACCAGAAAGGGCCCTGGATATGGACTTCCTTGCCTTTTCCCTGTAGATTGGAGCAAACAGGAAAATCCCTGTGAAAGCCACTACTATAAAACTTGGGTTGAGATGGAAAGATGGTATTTGGTGAGGACCCACATCCTGACACTTAAATTCTGTCCCATATAAACAGAAGGAAGAATGAGGTAAAGGAACACTTTTTTATTAGCTGAGGTTTTGGCCTAAATCCCTAAGTCAGCTCGAGTCCTAGTGAAGGACATCGTGTAAATGACATCCTCTCTGTGAACCTCCTTCTTGTTTTTTTTTTTTTAATCTGGCGTGGGAAAGGTACTTCCTGTCCAGCTGGAGGTACAACCACCTACCAAGGCATCTGCATGAGAGGAATCGAAACTCCGAGGAAACGAATCACGATAGAGGTGTTAGAGAGTCAGGGCAAAGGCAAAGACAGGGCATCCTAATGGAAAAGTGAGTTGGTAAGGCTTTTGTTCATGTCTACAAAAGTGCCTCCCTTTGTAATGGGTTTTGATTTTAGCTGTGATCTACTATCAGGAAGTGCACCCCCTAGTGTTGGAATGTGCTCTTAAATGGCATCCTGTCTGCTGTAAGACTTTGTTAAAGCCATTGGTCCTTATATTGCATGAAGCAGTATACAGAAACTTTCCACTGGAGAATTTTTAAGGACAAAGTAGAGTTGAGGGCTACTCTTCAGGGTTCTGGACTGTAGCTCAAGAGTCTAAACTCAAGATAGAATGTTCCTTTCATTGGAATCTGCAGGAGGAAGATCCATCTTCCCATACTTACTATCAATATTTTTTTCCTCTTTTTTTTTCTTTATTTTGGTCTCTCTGAGCAATTTTTTTTTCTTGTAGACCTGTGAACTGTGTAATTACTATTGTTTCCTCTCTGACTGATTTCTCAAGAGCTTAGAGTCAAATATGTGGCCTACTTTTACTACCTGTATAGGAATTTATGGGATATACTCTTAAAACTTTTTATTTTGAAGTAATTGTAGATTAAAAGGAGGTTGCAAAGAAATGTACAGGGAAGTCCCATATATCCCTTTCCCCAAGCCATGCCAAACTCCCCCCATCCCACGTTAACGTCTTACACAAACATAGTACATTATCAAGATCAAGAAAGTGGCAATAGTGCAAATCATAGAACTTAATTTCGCCAGCTATGCGAGTATTCATTTGTGTGTGTGTGTGTGCATGTGTAGCTCTATAAAGTTTATCACATGTGTAAGTCTTGCATAAGTACTATTATAATCAAGATACTTCACTACAACAACATTAGAAGACTCTTTTACGTTGCCCTCTTATAGTCACACCCACCTCTTCCCCCCATCTCTGTCCTTAATCCCTAGCAACAACTAATCTGTTCTCCTTTGCTATTTTATTTCATGATTGTTATATAAATGAAATCATGCATCTCTTTTTGAGATTTTTTTGTTCAACATAATTTTATTGAGGTTCATTTAAGTAATTGCATGTGTTGACAGTTTGTTCCATTTTATTGCTAAGTACCCATCTATAGTATGGTCATACCATAGTTTGTTCAACACCTTAGCCTTTGAAGGAGATATGGGTAGTTTTCCATTTTTGGCTATTAGGAATAAGGCTGTTATGAGCATTTATGCGTAAGTTCCTGCATGAGAATAGGTCTTCATTTCTCTGGGGTATAAGCCCAATAGTGTAATTGCTGGGTTACATGGTAAGCCCATCTTTAGTTTTGAAAGAACTGCTGAACTGTTGGCCAGAGTAAATGTACCATTTTATGTTCTCACCAATAATGTCTGAATAATCTAGTTTTTCTGGATCTCTGCCAGCAATTGGTACTATCAGTATTTTTCAGTTTAGCCATTCTTATGTGTAGTGATATGTATGTAGTTTTTGTTGTTGTTGTTGAGACGGAGTTTCTCTCTTGTTGCCCAGGCTGGAGTGCAGTGGCGTGATCTCGGCTCACTGCAACCTCTGTCCCCTGGGTTCAGGTGATTCTCCTGCCTCAGCCTCCCCAGCAGCTGGGAATACAGGCACCTGCCACCATGCCCAGCTAATTTTTTTTTTTTTTTTTAGTAGAGACGGGGTTTCACCATACTGGCCAGGCTGGTATGCTGGTCTCGAACTCCTGACCTTAGATGATCCACCTGCCTCGGCCTCCCAGAGTGCTGGCATTACAGGCGTGAGCCACCGTGCCCAGCCTATATGTAGTTTTAATTTGCAATTTCTCTAGTGGCTAATAATGTAGAATATGTTTTTAGGTGTTTATTTTCCATCTACATATTTTTGGTGAAATGTCTGTGCATATCTTTTGCCCATTGTCTGATTAGATTCTTTTTATTGTTTACTTTTGAGAGTTATTTGTATATTCTGGACACAAGGACTTTGTCCGATACATGATACGAAAATATTTTCACAGTTTGTAATTTGTCTTTTATGATTTTAGAAGGGTCCTTCACAGAGCAAAAGTTTTTAATTTTGATGAAGATTGACTTATCAATTATTACTTTTACAGATCATGCTTTTGATAAAGTCTAAGAACATTTTGTGTAGTCCTAGATCTGTCTAGAAGTTTTGTAGTTTTTCATTTTGCATTTAAGCCCATGGTCCATTTTGAGTTAATTTTTGTTCAAGGTTTGAGTTTAGGTTGAGCTTTATTTTTTTGGCCAGTGGGTTACCAATTATTCTAGCACCATCTGTTGAAAAGGCTATCCCTCCTCCATTGAATTGCTTCTGCTCCTTTGTCAAATGTCAATTGGGCATATTTGTTTGAAGTTATTTCTGTGTTCTCTATTCTTTTCCACTGATTTATGTGTCTGTCCCTTTGCCAGTATCACACTGTCTTGATTACCACAGCTGCATAGTAAGTCATAACAGGGAAACATGATTCCTCTCACTCTGTTCTCTTTCAGAATTATGTTGACTATTCTAAAGGTCTTTCTCTTTTCATATAAGTTTTGGAATAAGCTTGTCTATGTCCACAAAGAAACTTACTGAGATTTTAGTAGGAATTGTGTTTAACCTATACATCAATTTAGGACGAATTGACATTTTTACTACATTGGTTCTTCTAATCTGCAAACATGGTATATTTCTTCAACTTTAAAAATTTTATTTCATCAGCATTTTTATAATACAATTCCTCTGTATTAGATTTTGTTAAAATTTATACCTAAGTGTTTTTTTGGAGCAAATTTTAAGCGGAATTTGATTTGTGAGCTTGGTTTTTACTTGTTCATTGTCAGTGTATAGAAATGCAATAGATCTTTTCTGTATTGATCTTGTATTCTGTGGATTCTGCAGTTGATCTTCTATTCTGTGACTTTACTAAAATCACTTATTAGTTCTAGAAACTTTTCATTGAACCCTTAGGGTTTTCTATGTAGACAATCATGGCATCTGTAAACGGAGACAGTTTTATTTCTTCTTTTCCAATCTTTACTTTGATTTTTACTTGCATTTTCTTGCCTTATTGAAGTGGCAAGAATGTCCAGTCCTATGTTAATAAGGTTGATGAGAGCAGGCAAACTGGTTTGTTCCTCATCTTAGAAGGAAAGCATTTAGTCTTTTACTAGTAAGTATGAAGCTAACTGTAGATTTTTTGTAGATGCTACTTATGAGGTTGAAAGGGTTCCCAGCTATATAAAATCTCTCAGTATACTGAGAGGTTTTTTTTGATTGTTTGTTTTTGTTTTTTGAGACAGGGTCTCACTCTGTCACCCAGGCTGGAGTGCAGTGGTGTGCTCATGGCTCACTGCAGTCTCAGCCTCCCCTGGCTCAAGCGATCCTCCCATTTCAGCCTCCGAAGTAGCTGGAACTACAGGTACATGCCACCACACTGGGCTAATTTATTTTTGTATTTTGTAGATGTGGGGTTTCGCCGTGTTGCCCAGGCTGGTCTCGAACTCGTGGGTAAGCAATTTGCCTGCCTTGGCCCTCCCAAAGTGCCAAGATTACAGGCACGAGCCAACATGTCCTGCCTGAGAACTTTTATTATGAATGGGTATTGAATTTTGTTGAATGCTTTCTCCGCACCAATTGATATGATCATAAGATTTTTCTTCTTTGATCTGTCGATATGTAGATTATGTTGATTCATTTTTATGTACTGAGCTAGCCTTGCATACCCCAAATGAATCCCAGTTAGTTACGGTGTATATATTTTTGTACATTGTTGGATTCGATTTGCTAAAATTTTGTTGAGGATTTTTGTTTCTAGGCTTTTGGGAGATGTTGGTCTGTGATGGTTTATTTATTACTTCTCTTGTGCTATTATTTTCTAGTTTTAGTATTAAGGTAATACTAATAAAAATGAATTGGTAAGTGTTTCTTCTATTTTTTGGTAGACGTTGTATAAAATTGGTGCTAATTCTTCTTTGAATGTTTGCTGAAATTCTCCAATGAAAGAAAATGAGCCTGGATTTTTTTTTTTTTTTCCGGGACTTTTTAATCGCAATCTCAATTTCTTTAATAGTTATGGGACTATTCAGATTATCTGTTTCATTATGGCTGAGTTTTGGTAGTATGTGGTTTTGAGGAGTTGGTCTATTTCTTCCAAGTTGTCACATTTATGAGAGTAAAACTGTTCACAGTGTTTTCTGCCTATCCTTTAAATGGATGTACAATCTGTTGTGACATCCTTTTTTTTTTTTTCTTCCCTGATACTGATAATTTGTGTCTTCTCTTGTTAAATTTGTCAGTTTTGCTTGAGGTTTATCAACTTTACTGATTTTTTTTTTCTTTTGAAGAACTGGCTTTGTTTTATTTTCCTATTTTCAATTTTATTGCTTTCTGCTTTTATTTTTACTATTTCCTTTGGGATTTATTCTTATATCAACCTGCCAGCAATCTTATATCCCTTCCCCTTACAATTTTTATTCTTTACCTTTTACATTAGTTTACATTATAGCATAAAGTATATGTTAATTTTATAAATTTTATGAATTTTGGAAGGCTACCATAAACGCTTTCTTGGTATAAACAAGGATAAAAGCAGTTTATATTTTGTTTTTCCCTCGTATGGTATTAATAGGATATGCTGTGAATATGCTTACCTGTTTCACTTTGTGAAGCGAAAAGTATCACTTCATTATTGTAGAGTATACCACCGTAGCTCAGAGAGTCTCCTTGTTATGACTTTAATGCCGCGGCTTAGATTTGTACTCCTATAGAAGTAGCTCCCACATTTTGTGTTTTTCTTGGCAATTTTTGAAGGCTGGCTTGGTGATTTCTTCCCATTCATACCCTGCCTCCTTCTGCTGCGCTTCTCAAAAATAAATAGGCCTTGACAAAGCTCCATTCTCCCGAGTTCCACGTGTGTGGCCCCTCTGTTTGAGTTCTTTCTCTGAGCTACTGATGCCAGTGTGGGCTGTCCCTTCCCTTAATTGATAGTGACCAATTCTAAATCAGTTTGATGCTAGTTCATATCGTTTCATTTAACCACAACAAGAAACTCAGAGGCAGTGTTTGTTACTCTCACTTGACATGTGAACAAACAGAACGGTGCAATGGTCAGGTGCATTGCTCCGACCTGTTGAGCATAGCTTCATGGGTAAGAGTTCAGGGTCTGGAGCCAGAACACTTAGGTTTAAATTTGGAATCTAAACTTCACTAGTTGAATACCTTAGGCAAAATACCTAACTGCGCTAAGCCTTGGTTTCCCCTTCTAAAAATGCAAAAAATTAGCCAGGCGTGGCAGCGGGTGCCTGTAGTCCCAGTTTTTTGGGAGACTGAGGCAGGAGAATCACTTGAACCCAGGAGGTGGAGGTTGCAGTGAGCCGAGATTATGCCATTGCACTCCAGCCTAGATGACAGAGTGAGATTCCATCTCAAAAAACAGACAAACAAACAAAACCCGGGAATAACAGTGATGTTGCTGTCTTGAGGATTAGATGTCATAATCCATATGAGTGTCTAGTGTAGTGCCTGGTGCATTGCAATTGCTCGATGAAAGGTAGCTCCAAGTGAGCATTATTGCACAGCTTTTCAGTGGAAGAACTGGCATATAAGCTCAGGAATCTCTGACTCTCAGTGATGTGCTCTTAGCCACACATCAGACTGGTAGAGGCTGTGAGCAAACAGTTTATGGCTAGTGAAATGAGAGGTAGTATCCTTTACAGCACACTGTGCATCAGAAGCCATTATAGTGCAGCTCTGGGTTCTAATCTCATTGTCTCTCTAAGTGTTCTTTTTTTTTTTTTTTGAGACAGAGTCTTGCTCTGTTGCCCAGGCTGGAGTGCAGTGGTGTGATCGTGGCTCACCACAACCTCTGCCTCTCGGGTTCAAGCAATTCTCCTGCCTCAGCCTCCTAAGCAGCTTGGACTACAGGCGCCCGCCACCATGCCCAGCTAAGTTTGTATTTTTAGTAGAGACGGGGTTTCACTATGTTAGCCAGGCTGGTCTCGAACTCCTGACCTCATGATCCACCCGCCTCAGCCTCCCAAAGTGCTGGGATTACAGGTGTGAGCCACTGCTCCCAGCCCGAGTGTTCTTATTTAGTCACTTTCAATATTAATTGCTGAAAGAGGTATTAATACCTTGATTTCAATTCATACCCTATTCTATTTCACTAGAGGTAATAACACCTCTATTAATACTACCTCTGAGAGTTGTAAAAATTAAGGAAGCTATTTTATGTAAATGGCTCACACGTTCTCTTGCCCAAATAGGTGCTCAATAAATATTTCTGAATAAATGAATAATAATTGTGATAATAACCAGTGAACTGATTCCTCATGTAAAATTATAAATGAATAACTATCGTACTAAACCGAAGCTGGTTGTTCATATAAAAAATGAATACTAGGTGACCTTTGGAAGACCTTTGGTCTTCCAGGGGAAGAATTTTTGTAATAAGCTTGGTTTTTTCCCCAGAGGACTAAAATATTGAATAAGTGACAGAGAACATCCACCCACAGTATAAACTTCCTGCAGAATCGCAATGCCCCTGGCAAACTCATATGCCCAGCCCTGGACAGAGCACAATGTCAACTAATCCAATCTGATTTGTCAGTCTTGGCCCCATCATTTGATATTTTTGGCCCACTTGATGAGTCCAAGGGCCTGCAGCACAGGCGAATTGATTATTTTCATTAGCCGAGGCCTGGGCATTGGGAGCAAGTTCCTTGTATTCAATCTGCCTCGATGGGAATCATGAGAGCAGGTAAAAAAGCTCTTAGCCCAGTTTTTTATATTTCCTTCTCTTCTTCCTTTTTCTCCTCCTTAATTAAGTCAAGGCTGAGATTCAGGCGACTTGAGTTTTATTTTCAGCTCTGTGGATGACCGTATGGCTTCAGAAAATCACCCAGCTTTTCTGGGTTTCATTTTTTTTTTTTTGAGACGGAGTCTCGCTCTGGCGCCCAGGCTGGAGTGCAGAGGCCGGATCTCAGCTCACTGCAAGCTCCGCCTCCCGGGTTGACGCCATTCTCCTGCCTCAGCCTCCCTAGTAACTGGGACTACAGCCGCCCGCCACCTCCTCTGGCTAGTTTTTTTTGTATTTTTTGCTATTTTTAGTAGAGCGCAGGCCCGTGGTGGTCGCGGTTTCCACCGTGTTTAGCCAGGATTGGTCTCATCTCCTGACCTCGTTGATCCGCCCGCCTGGCCTCCCAAAGTTGCTGGGATTACAGCTTGAGCCACCGCGCCCGGCTCATTTTCTTAATCTGGAAAATGGGCACCAGGACCCTTCTATTAGGTCCGGGTATTTCAAAGTTAGTCAACAGCCAAGCTCAGGCACAACTTTTTTTTTTTTTTTTTTTTTTTTGTAAAAGGCCAGATAGTTAAATATTTTAGCTACTGGTCACAGAGGATGCTGGTTGTTTATTTGTTGTTTTTTTACAAGCGTTTAAATGTGAAAAGTCATTTTAGCTGACCCAGCTGTAATTGCTGAGCCCCTGCTTATATGTAAAATATACAGAATATTAGACTTGAAAGAATTTGGTTTTCAAGTCACCTCATTGGATGGCCAAAAACAGTCGCAGCCCCAAATAATTAGTGACCTTTCTGTTGCTTCATACTTTAAAAAGTTCAAGGGGATGGACTGGGGTGTGGTGGCTGGCCACGGCCTGCATAATCTAGCACTTTGGGAGCCGAGAAGCGCGAGGATCACTTGAGGTCAACGGAGTTGGACAGCCTGCCAACGATGGCGAAACCCTGTTTTCTACGTCGAACTACAACGATTAGCGGACGTGCGTGGTGGTGTCCTGTAATCCCAGCTGCGTTGGGAGGCTGAGCAGGAGAATTGGCTTGAACCCGGTAGGAAGGAGGGTTGCATGATGAGCCAAGATGTGCGCCACTGCACGCCGTGTGGTGGTGACAGGGTGAGATTCTGTCTCAAAAAAAAATCAGGGCGTGTTGAATAATTGCAGAGGATTTTTTGTTTATATGTAGTCACATGTTTAAAGTCATATTTGCCTTTATTTCAAAGTCCATTCCAAATGATGAGGCAAGCAAATGTGACAACTGATTGGAAAAAAAAGCGGTTTGGACAATGCTCTTGAGAAAGGAGGAAGTAGCGTCGTTTGAAATTCATTCTTCCAGAAACGCTTTTCGAGAGAAAGAGAAGCGCTGCGCTGAGAAGCAGCGAAGGAGTAGAGAGAACACTCCACTGCTGTTTGTGGTGGTGTGTGTTGTGTGTGTGTTTTTTTTGTGTGTGTTTTTTCTCTCTCTCCCCTCTTCAGTCCCCAGTTCAGTTAATATAAAAAAGTATTCTATGTATTCCAAAAGGATTTTGAGGTGAGAGAAGGCTTGCCATTTTCTTCTTCTTTTTTTTTTTTTTTTTTTTTTTTTTTTTTTTTTGAGACCGAGTCTCGTTCTTGTTGCCCAGGCTGGACGGCAGTGGCACGATCTTGGCTCACTTCAACTTCAACCTCTGCCTCCTGGGTTCAAGCGATTCTCCTGCCTCAGCCTCCCAAGTAGCTGGGATTACAGGCGCCCGCCAGCATGCCTGGCTAATTTTGTATTTTAGTAGAGACGGGGTTTCACCATGTTGGCCAGGGTGGTTTCAAACTCCTGACCTCAGGTGATCCACCTGCCTTGGCCTCCCAAAGTGCTGGGATTACAGGTGTGAGCCACCGTGCCCAGCCTGTATCCCTACTTTTTAATTTTATTTTTGTGTTTAATTTCAGCAAAAGGGTTAGAATCATGCCTGAGAGTTGGAAAAAGTCCTCATTGGCAAAGGTTTCTTTTCTCTCTCCCTTTCATCTTTCCCTTTTCCTCTCTTTCCATTTTCCTTTGCCTTCTTCTGGCATGGAATGTGCTTCCAGAGAGACATGAGTCTTTACCTGTCCACTCACACTCTTTTCCTCTTTTCTGGCAGCACCAGGATTCTTTCGTCTTTAGCCTCTAGTTGTTCTTTTTGTTTGATCACATTAACAATGTGTTTTTTGGCATTTGGTATGTTTTATATATACAGAGCCTCACTCTATCACCCAGGCTGGAGTGTAATGGCACAATCTTGGCTCACTGCACCCTCCGCCTCCTGGGTTCAAGCGATTCTCCTGTCTCAGCCTGCCGAGTAGCTGGGATTACAGACGTGTGCCACAATGCCTGGCTAATTTTTGTGTTTTTCCTAGAGATGGGGTTTCACCGTTTTGGCCAGGCTGGTCTCGAACTCCTGACCTCAGGTGATCCGCCCGCCTCAGCCTCCCAAAGTGCGGGGATTACAGGCGTGGGCCACCGCACCTGGCCAGCATTTGCTATGTTTATTGTACTACTGTTGGTACATTTCTTTCAGGAAAGTGCCTTTCTCAGCTCCTAGTTGTGTGCACAGCCAGAGCCAAACATTTATCTCTTAAGTAGATTGATACCACCTGAGAGATCATTGAAGTAGTAGAAATAAATACTCAGAAAGTGACTGTAGAAACAAAATCAGCAAACCTCTGGCTCCTAAGAAAACCCCAGAATTGTATAATGCTATGCATGGAAGAAATATTGCTGGGCTTGATGAGACAGCCTGGTAGAGTAGAGAGGATGCAGAACTGGAAATCAGGAGACCTGGGGCAGCTGTGGGCTGGGGGGAGTCACTTTTCCTCTCTGGACCTTCTGTCCATCTATGAAAGAAGGGACTAGATTTGAAATTCTTATGTTCTATGAATTTTGTGAGTTAACAGAATATATGCCATTGCTATTTGTTTCTTAAAACAATTGTGAGACGTGGTGAAATAATGATATGTATTGGTGCTCTTGGATGAAAGATAAAGCTTGAGACTCACTACTCTAGCACAATGACCTGCATCAGCAGTCCCTAACTTTTTTGGCACCAGGGACTGGTTTTTTGAAAGACAGTTTTTCCATGAACTGGGTGGGGGGATGGTTTCGGGATGATTCAAGCACATTACATTTATTGTGTACTTTATTTCTATTATTATTACACTATAATACATCATGAAATAATTATACAACTCACCATAATGTAGAATCAATGAGGGTCTTGAGCTTGTTATCCTGCAACTATATGGTCCCATCTGAGGGTGATGGGAGACAGCGACAGATCATCAGGCATTAGATTCTCATAAGGAGTGCGCAACCTACATCCCTCGTATACACAGTTCACAGTAGGGTTTGTGCTCCTATGAGAATCTAATGCCACCGCTGATCTGACAGGAGGCAGAGCTCAGGTGGTAATGTGAGCGATGGGGAGTGACTGTAAGTTCAGGTGAAGCTTCTCTCCTTCACCCACCACTCATCTCCTGCTGACTGGTATTAGTCTGTGGCTTGGGGGTTAGGCACCCTGATCTAGATAATTGCACATATGAATTAGATATTTACTGTATGCCAAACATTCTGCTAAGCATTTTACTTGTATTATCTCATTTAATACTCACTCCTGCTTCACAATGTAGGCATATTAATATCCCCATGTGAAAGAAGAAATGGAGCCCCAAAGAGGTTAAGTAATTTAAACCCAAATGTAATTTATTTCAAATCTCCTCTTATTCACACTCATATGCTGCTTCAGTTTACTCATGAACTTCCACTTTCTTTTAAGGAAAATGCCCCAGTGGCGTGTGATTTGGGAAGGATATAATTGACTCATTAGCTTATGTTTGTTCTTTTCCCCCTTATCTTTCTTAGACCACCTCGAGATTTAGACTCCAAGGCTTGCATTTCTATTGGAAATCAGGTAAGAAAAAATCATGTCTGCCAGCTAATACGTTGGCCATTTTATATGTGTGCTTTGTTTTCCCTAGCATGCTGTCAGGGAATGAGTCAAAAAACATTTGCATTTAAAGGGAAGTGGTATGCAAAGCTTTTGCTATTTTGAAAAAATGTTGAATTGAAATCAGGCTACTGTGGTTTTGATGGAAGGCATTTGAAGAGAGTAGATGCTTCTCTTGGGAGGGTATTTCTCAAAGCTCAGACATAATCTAGTTGCCATCAGTCAATAGTGGGTTACAGACACAATGAAGGGTCATGGCTAAAGAACTGCAGTGAAATGGCTTCAAGTGAGACATAGGCAAGCTGAATCCAAGTTGTGTTTCTGTGTTGCCTGGGACAAGCAGGTGGGCTACCCCCGTGGGAGCTCCTAGACATCTCTTGGCCCTTCTTGTAGCTTCTTGCTTTCAGAGGCTGCTTTGACATGCTAGAAAATCTTCTGGCCCAGAAATAATCCTTAGAACATTGAGAGTAAACGAGACAGAGGATAATATGCTCTCTGTTCTGTTTATTTTTCTCTTTCCCATTGCATTATTCCTTTTCTCTCTTGCAGAACTTTGAGGTGAAGGCAGATGACCTGGAGCCTATAATGGAACTGGGACGAGGTGCGTACGGGGTGGTGGAGAAGATGCGGCACGTGCCCAGCGGGCAGATCATGGCAGTGAAGGTAGAGTTGACATTCTCCCAAGTGTTTTCTATCTGCTGTGTATACGTTTGTCCATCTCAATTGTCAACCAGCCCTTTTAATAGAAGCAAAACCATCTTCCGTAGGGTAAGACAGAAAAGATTATTTGGAGGGAAGAGTATTTTCCTCAAAAGGTATGGAAAAAGCTTCCTTGGTGTGAGTTGTATCTACTTTTATTTTTTATTTTATTTTTTTTTAACTCTTAACTCACCCTCCATCCATTCTTTCACAATTTTAAATTTTTACAAAACTACCATGTCATCATACTTAAAATAATTAATGGGCCAGGCATGGTGGCTCATGCCTGTAATCCCAGCACTTTGGGAGGCCAAAGCAGGTGGATCATGAGGTCAGGAGTTCAAGACCAGCCTGGTCAACATAGTGAAACCCCATCTCTACTAAAAATACAAAAAATTAGCCGGGCGTGGTAGCACATGTCTGCAGTCCCAGCTACTTGGGAGGCTCAGGCAGGAGAATCACTTGAACCCGGGAGGTGGAGGTTGTGGTGAGCCGAGATCATGCCACTCCACTCCAGCCTGGATGACAGAGCGAGACTCCATCTCAAATAATAATAATAATAATAATAATAATAATAATAATAATAATAATTCCTTTATTTAATCCACAGTCCAAGTGAAAATTTCCTTGATCATCTCAAAGTGTGTGTGTTTGTTTTATCCTGTTGGGTTTTCAAATCAGCATCCCAACGAAAGTTTACGTATTACATTTGGCTGTTATGACTCATACATCTCTTTTATTCTATATTTTGTTGCTTTTAAAGAGTTGCCCCTGAAAATCAAGAAACCAGAATTGGGAGAGAAAATTGTCTCCATTTATGGAAAAAGGAGGGTAAAATATATCTAGGGTAAATCTACGTAGTTTTTGAGCTATGAAAGGAAATTTAAAATCATTTCATATTATTGAGTAGAAGCTGGGAGGATCACAAAGAATTAGCATCTCTAGTTGAGTTAATAGATTTGGGCCATCGTTAGGGATAATCAAAGGGACTTGGATCCCTTTGCTTTTGAAGAATGGGAATACTTTTATCTTGTAGATTTTTCAGTCTGTTCTTCTGCTGACTTGCTAAGTAGGCAAAAAGTGTGAAGGCCTTGTGATATTGTATCTCTCCTATCATTTAATGATATAATCATGTTTCTGTAAGGCTACATTTGCTAGTGTGACAGATTTTTCTTCCCACAGAAGCACTGGGATAAAGAATGAACGGTTTCTCTATTTCTCTCTAATTCCTTCCATTTCCTATAGCTGTACCAATTCTCTTACAGTTACTTTTCCCTCCAAATACTCTTACCTGTTCCCAAAGAAGCGCTTTTGGCTTTTTATTTTCTTGGGACCTCAGATAAGCAGCGAAGTCCTTAATATTGTGTCCTCTTTGCACTGAACAGACATAATACAGTAAACCAGATTGTTTTTGTAACTTGGAAATACATTCCAAAATATTTTGTCACTCTCCAAAACATACTATCAATTTGTTTCTTACCAAGACTGTTCAGGAAATCAAATGAGTAACAGCCTTCCTTATTTTCATGTGTTACAGATAGCTAATCACTTAGGGTGGATATTCACAATGTTGTTGCTAGAAGTTGTGTTATGAACTGTACTGTTTTCACGATGGGACTTCTTCAGGTCCCTGCCTGCCTCATCCTCAGAGTAGTAACCATAAATTTTCCATGCATTTCCATTCAGCGGATCCGAGCCACAGTAAATAGCCAGGAACAGAAAAGGCTACTGATGGATTTGGATATTTCCATGAGGACGGTGGACTGTCCATTCACCGTCACCTTTTATGGCGCACTGTTTCGGGAGGTAGGTGGCCCTTCAATTCAAAGTCCAGGGAGAACAATAACTTAAAAAGCAGTTTCTTTGATCACATAAATGCCATCACAATCATGGAGCTCTTTCTTGTTTGACACATCTTGTATAGGTGGGTTTACGTGTGTGCAATGACATGCCCTGGGGCAAAGTTGGATTGAAATTATGGTATTTTCAAATGTGGTTAGCCTTTTTAAGATGCAGAGATTCTCTTCTCCTTTCTGTTTTTGTTTTGTTTATCTTGGCAGAACTTTCTATATCGCCTATAGACTGATTTGCATAGATCTCTTGTAATTGGAAATATTCTGGTCTTTGGACTGCTTTAGGAACTTCATCTAGCCTATTTGTGTACCATGTAGACTTACTTTGATCTGTTTTCTCTACCTCTGTTTTTCACTTCACCATGATACGAATTAGGAGGCTTCACCTCATTAAAACCAGCTTTTTGACTGACTATTGCTGGTGTTTAGTGTGAGAGATCCGACAGGGAGTAGGCACCTAGACCTAACTCCTAGACAGTGGTGTCAATAAAGGCCTGGATTTCTGGGATTTTATTGCTTATGTCTGTTAGTAATTAGATTCCATTTTTCATTAAGGGGTAGAAGATCACATGCAGGTTCTGCTCAGCTACCTACTGGTTTGCTCTTTGGAGACAACCTTGCTTATTTGTAAATTCCTTTATGATCTTGACAGAAAACAATATATTTCCCCCCAAAATTCAAGAAAGAAATAGTTAATTCTTCAGGACAGGTGTTTACTGTTTTTTTTTT
>NW_016804051.1:1437484-1478065 GCF_001698545.2 Rhinopithecus bieti
CACAGTCCAAGTGAAAATTTCCTTGATCATCTCAAAGTGTGTGTGTTTGTTTTATCCTGTTGGGTTTTCAAATCAGCATCCCAACGAAAGTTTACGTATTACATTTGGCTGTTATGACTCATACATCTCTTTTATTCTATATTTTGTTGCTTTTAAAGAGTTGCCCCTGAAAATCAAGAAACCAGAATTGGGAGAGAAAATTGTCTCCATTTATGGAAAAGGAGGGTAAAATATATCTAGGGTAAATCTACGTAGTTTTGAGCTATGAAAGGAAATTTAAAATCATTTCATATTATTGAGTAGAAGCTGGGAGGATCACAAAGAATTAGCATCTCTAGTTGAGTTAATAGATTTGGGCCATCGTTAGGGATAATCAAAGGGACTTGGATCCCTTTGCTTTTGAAGAATGGGAATACTTTTATCTTGTAGATTTTCAGTCTGTTCTTCTGCTGACTTGCTAAGTAGGCAAAAGTGTGAAGGCCTTGTGATATTGTATCTCTCCTATCATTTAATGATATAATCATGTTTCTGTAAGGCTACATTTGCTAGTGTGACAGATTTTCTTCCCACAGAAGCACTGGGATAAAGAATGAACGGTTTCTCTATTTCTCTCTAATTCCTTCCATTTCCTATAGCTGTACCAATTCTCTTACAGTTACTTTTCCCTCCAAATACTCTTACCTGTTCCCAAAGAAGCGCTTTTGGCTTTTATTTTCTTGGGACCTCAGATAAGCAGCGAAGTCCTTAATATTGTGTCCTCTTTGCACTGAACAGACATAATACAGTAAACCAGATTGTTTTGTAACTTGGAAATACATTCCAAAATATTTTGTCACTCTCCAAAACATACTATCAATTTGTTTCTTACCAAGACTGTTCAGGAAATCAAATGAGTAACAGCCTTCCTTATTTTCATGTGTTACAGATAGCTAATCACTTAGGGTGGATATTCACAATGTTGTTGCTAGAAGTTGTGTTATGAACTGTACTGTTTTCACGATGGGACTTCTTCAGGTCCCTGCCTGCCTCATCCTCAGAGTAGTAACCATAAATTTTCCATGCATTTCCATTCAGCGGATCCGAGCCACAGTAAATAGCCAGGAACAGAAAAGGCTACTGATGGATTTGGATATTTCCATGAGGACGGTGGACTGTCCATTCACCGTCACCTTTTATGGCGCACTGTTTCGGGAGGTAGGTGGCCCTTCAATTCAAAGTCCAGGGAGAACAATAACTTAAAAGCAGTTTCTTTGATCACATAAATGCCATCACAATCATGGAGCTCTTTCTTGTTTGACACATCTTGTATAGGTGGGTTTACGTGTGTGCAATGACATGCCCTGGGGCAAAGTTGGATTGAAATTATGGTATTTTCAAATGTGGTTAGCCTTTTAAGATGCAGAGATTCTCTTCTCCTTTCTGTTTTGTTTTGTTTATCTTGGCAGAACTTTCTATATCGCCTATAGACTGATTTGCATAGATCTCTTGTAATTGGAAATATTCTGGTCTTTGGACTGCTTTAGGAACTTCATCTAGCCTATTTGTGTACCATGTAGACTTACTTTGATCTGTTTTCTCTACCTCTGTTTTCACTTCACCATGATACGAATTAGGAGGCTTCACCTCATTAAAACCAGCTTTTGACTGACTATTGCTGGTGTTTAGTGTGAGAGATCCGACAGGGAGTAGGCACCTAGACCTAACTCCTAGACAGTGGTGTCAATAAAGGCCTGGATTTCTGGGATTTTATTGCTTATGTCTGTTAGTAATTAGATTCCATTTTCATTAAGGGGTAGAAGATCACATGCAGGTTCTGCTCAGCTACCTACTGGTTTGCTCTTTGGAGACAACCTTGCTTATTTGTAAATTCCTTTATGATCTTGACAGAAAACAATATATTTCCCCCCAAAATTCAAGAAAGAAATAGTTAATTCTTCAGGACAGGTGTTTACTGTTTTTTTTTTTTTGTTTTCTTTCTCCCTTTTTCATCCTTTTAAACAATTCCTGAACCAATTGGTCTCCAGGGTGATGTGTGGATCTGCATGGAGCTCATGGATACATCACTAGATAAATTCTACAAACAAGTTATTGATAAAGGCCAGACAATTCCAGAGGACATCTTAGGGAAAATAGCAGTTTCTGTGAGTACATTTTAATCCCTATTGCAAGGATAATGTGAGAAATAAAGTCCTTATGTGTCTTTGTATCTCAATATGAAGAAATACTACCTGGGCCACAGCTACTATTCGTACATGTCTGTTGACATTTATTGGTGGATGGATAAATACATGCTTTCCTTTCTGAGCACTGTGTAGAAGATTCTAGCCCTGCTTTGGTTTGGCAAACTCTAGGTTAAATGACTCTAAGTGCTGCATTCATCAGCTACGACCACATTCCTGGTGTCTATATTCTGACATTAGTTTATTTTGATTTTCATTTATGGATTTTTAAAATGTTCTCTTAAGACTAGTAGGCATAGGAGGAAGCAGAAGGAAAATAAATAGAAAGAAGGTCTTCTACCTTCATGGCTATTCAGGTTCAGGAGGGTGGAGAGAAAAAGAATGAGGGCAAATGAACAAGATAGATGAGGGAGACATCCTTTCTGATATAAGATACAGTCCTCTCTGGTGGATGGAGTCCAATTTGTGTAACTTCCTATGTATCTTCCTAGATAGGACCACCACTATTTGAGAAAATATCTCACTGGTAACCTAAAGCCAAGCATAATAAACCTTGATATACTTAATATTCAATTTCTTTCCAGCGATATGATAAATAAATCTATCTTGTGTTTCTCTTGCAGATTGTAAAAGCATTAGAACATTTACACAGTAAGCTGTCTGTCATTCACAGAGGTAAGCAGCCATGAGCTGTCTTGGCTGTTCCTTTGATAAAGTTCATTTCTTTCACCTGGAGACCCTCCCTACCCCCAAACCCCTATGGATGGAAGTAGAATTGACTCAGGCAAGAGAACTAAGGGGCTTTCCTTTGAGATTGGATAGCAAACCATATAAGTAGTATTCCTTATCGTGGCTGAGGACATAAGAAGACATGATCTTTATCTTACGTCCAAATTGAATATAAACACTTGTTAGCAAGCAGAGCTGTGGGATTACATCATTGAGAATTTTAGAGAATATGATAAAAATCGATCCTGTATTGGCCGTCACATGAGAGCTTGTTGGAGAAGAATCATGGGTCTCAAGATCAAATGAATTGGAATTTGCATTTTAACAAGATTTCCAGGTGATTCTGGTGCACATGAAAGTGTGAAAAACTCTGGTGTAAAGCAGAGCCCTTTCAGACAACAAGAGGCAGGATGAAATGGTTTATCTCTTCCTCCTTCCTTTTCTTCCTTCTTATTGGCCTGTTATGTCTTCAACCATCCATCCATCCATCCATCCATCCATTAATTCATTCATCTTCTCTCCACCCATTCATCCATTTATTCATCTTTTAAAATCACTTTTAAAATGTAATAGATGCCCTGAGAGGTATATGAGAAGAAAGTATACTCTTATTAAATTATGCATCAGGATTCTTATAGGGAAGTAAGATAAATATACCAAAAAAAAAAAAAAAAAATCCTTAGAAATATGAAAGTACCAAGTTGGGTGCCGTGGCTCATGCCTATAATCCCAGCACTTTGGGAGGCCGAGGCAGGCGGATCACCTGAGGTCAGGAGTTTGAGACCAGCCTGGCCAACATGACAAAACCCTGTCTCTACTGAAAATACAAAAATTAGTTGGGTGTGGTGGTAGGTGCCTGTAATCCCAGCTACTTGGGAGGCTGAGGCATGAGAATCACTTGAACCTGGGAGGAGGAGGTTGCAGTGAGTCGAGATCTTATTACTGCACTCCCGTCTGGGCGACACAGTGAGACTCCATAAAAAAAATAAATAAAAAATAAAAAAAGCAAGTACCAAATATAGAAGTAATTTAGATAATGTAAAATAAGTAAGTGCTATCACTTAGTGATTATCATTAGGGAAGCTTCGGGGAAGAGATACCCTCCACCATGTCTTTGGGAAAAATAATAGAATGTACTGGTATGTAAGAGGGCCTTGTGGTTTGGATAATTCTTAAACTCTCTGAGCCTAGAAATAATGTAAAATGCCTTCCACAGTGTGCCTATTATTGTTAGTTGTTATTATTAAAAATTGGAAAAATAGGATGAAGAAAGATGAAGAGAAGAAAATAGTAAGGAATACAGATAGGAAAAGGACTGTAGATTATTCACAAGTTGGAAATTAACATTAAGGGTTATTTCACCATTATGAAATATGCAATTCATATTAGAGAATATATGTAAGATATAAAATAATAAAATGAAATTTGTATGTCTTCCAGCTTAAAGGGAAAATTATAAAGGATAATTTTTAAAGCTTTTGTAATAATCTTTATCTTCGAATTTTATGGGTGTTGTGAAAAGTATCACAAAGGGAAAAAATTAACTGTAATTTCAAATTTTATTATCCAGAGATAATTGTAGTTCCATTTTTGGGGCATATGGGTGGGTGGGTTAAATCTTTCTAGTCCAAAGGATTAATTTAAAATCTGGTCTGTAATACTGCTTCTTCAGTACCTGCCCTGTGGTCTGGAATACCTGGGTTTATGATCCTTTACACTATGTGACCTCTGACACATCGCTTGCAGAGGTTTCAATCACAGTTTGTTGCTTTGGGCCAGGCTTGGTGGCTCACATCTGTAATCACAACCCTTTGGGAGGTGGGGTGGGAGGATTGCTTGAGGCTAGGAGTTTGAGACCAGCCTGGTCAAGAGACATCCTGTCTATCAAAAAAAAAAAAAAAAAAAAAAAAAAGCCGGGCATGGTGGTGCACACCTGTAGTCCTAGCTACTCGGGACTGAGGCAGGAGGGTGATTTGAGCTCAGGAGGTTGAGGCTGCAGTGAGCTATGATCACACCACTGCATACTAGTTGAGTGACAGAGTAAAACCTTATCCTGAAGAAAAAACCAAACCAAACAGAAACAAAGGTTGCTTTGGTCATGTCTGGTATATCATTGTGTCACGGTCTGCCTCTTTGTTCTTTGTTTTATTACTCCTACATTAAATATCAATAGATCATTTTGAATCAGGCATTTGATTCAGTAATAATTTTTTAGGCTCTTACTACAAATATGAGGGTAATGAAGATCATAAAATCAGTGGAGAAAACAGTTTTTTGTATTGAGAAATTCACAGTTCTACGAGGCATGAACAAAACATGAAATAGAAAATCAAGTTGAAAGCAATAAGCAGTTTATAACTATGGGTCAGGGATGGCAGTTACTTCTGTGTTGGGCAACTTGGGGAAAGGAAGATGGACAAATGGAGATTTTAGGCCCTCTGGTGGTAGAGAAATGAACCTTGAAAGCAGACCGGAATGATGGGATCCTGGTTGCTTTTGCTTTCAGACGTCAAGCCTTCTAATGTACTCATTAATGCTCTCGGTCAAGTGAAGATGTGCGATTTTGGAATCAGTGGCTACTTGGTGGACTCTGTTGCTAAAACGATTGATGCGGGTTGCAAACCATACATGGCCGTAAGTACATTAGCTAGCGTGGCATCTGGTAATGTCACTGCTGATAAATCATGCTGGGAAACAAGAAATGGATGGCCACAGAGGGAAAATGGAAATGTACCTAAGACTCCAAAAGTAGTCTGCCTCTGAGTTTTTCTTCAAAATTTCATGTCTGAAATCTTTACTCACTTGCTTCATATATTGTCTTAGTTTGTTTAGGCTGCTATGGCAAAGTAACATAAGCCAGGCAGCCTATAAACAACAGAAATTTATTTCTCACAGTTTTTGGAGGCTAGGAAATCCAAGATGAAGGCACCAGAAGATTTGGTGTCTGATGAGGGCTCACTTTTCTCAGGATCATACATAGCTCCTTCCTGCTTAGTCCTCCCACGGTGAGAGGGGCGAGGAATCTCTCTAGGGCTTCTTTTATAAGGGCCCCAGTCCTATTCATTAGTGTTCCACCTTCATGCTCAATCACCTCCCAAAGGCCCTGCCTTCTGATACCATCACATGTGCGATTAGGTTTTAACCTGTGGATTTTGGTGGGGAACAAATGTTCAGACCATAGTTACATATGTATTACTTTAAAAAAATCAAGTGAAAGAAATATGTTATTTGAAAAATCATATACACAATACATATAGCCTGCACAGTTTTCCACACTGTATCGCAGGGGAGTATTGCATTGTTTGTTGAGGACAAAATAGTAAATAGAGCTTAAATTACCCAAACAAGGCAGTTAGATTAGTCATGAGAGGACCTCACAGCTGTGAAGATTCACTGCCTTTAGCAGAGACCTTGCAATCCCCTTTAACTAAAGGAACAGACACTACATTCTATGTGGAAATGGACTTGTGCTTTGAATCAAAAAGCTTCCTGTCTGTGTTTAGCTAAAAATTGCTCAGGTCTATTAGCATGGGACAGTAGCCCAGTGACTCTTGTTTTACTGAGTTCTGGACTGTTCATGTTTTAAACAAGGATAATTCTAGATGGGCAAAGCAGCTTTATAACTTATACCCTGTTTCTTCTTAAGGCAAATTTTAAATTTGTTACGAAAGGAACTTGATCCATTACTGTGTCCAAGAAAAGACAAACACAGAAGAAGGGAAACCCTGTGGAGACATGGATATTTATTGTAGTTAACCGGGTCTTCTTGGCCTCAGAGGCATGTTAACAGCTTATGACAACTCACTTGGCAGCTGATGCTACCCCCCATCCCCAGAGACTGTTGAACTAAGAATGTTATCTCAACTGTCTTCCCAGTTTCTCAGTTGTCTGTCTCCTTTCCAGCCTGAAAGAATAAACCCAGAGCTCAACCAGAAGGGATACAGTGTGAAGTCTGACATTTGGAGCCTAGGCATCACAATGGTAGTGTATGCCAATTGTCATGAACTATGAGGTTGTGGGCATGAAACTTGAATGAGGTGGACTTTGGGTCCAAGAAACAAATGCCCTAAATGCTGGTTTGGGGCGCCCTCTCCTGCTGAGGTGGTAGAAGATTTTGAGTGATAACTGTTTGTAGTGTGGTATAGTAAAAACACTGATACGGGATGGGGAAACCGGTTTTTCTCTTGATTCCACCTCTGATGAGCTGTATGCCTTTTTGAGTAATTGTTATAGTCACACGGACTATCTTCCTATCCTCATCTGTAAAATAAGAGGATCTGACCATATTCCTCATAGTTTAAAATTAAATTATTCAAGCCAAGTCAAGAAGCTTAAGCTGTGCAAAGAATGCTAATGTGCGTGAACCCTGATAGGGCCATGTTATCCAGGACATAGGCTATGCTTCCCAGGATGTTTTTATTGGAGAAGTAGAAGTTAAAGACTGATGAGGTCAGTGCATTAGTTCGTTTTCACAATGCTGATAAAAGCATCCCCAAGACTGAGTAATTTAAGAGAAAAAGAGGTTTAATGGACTCAGTTCCATGTGGCTGGGGAGGCCTCATGATCATGGTGGAAGGTGAAAGGCACATCTTACATGGTGGCAGACAAGAGAGAATGAGAGGGCCAAGCGAAAAGGGAGATGCTTCCTAAAACCATCGGATCTCGTGAGACTTTTTCGCTACCGTGAGAACCGTAGAACAGTATGGGGGAACCGCCCCGTGATTCAATTATCTCCCGCTGGGTCCGTCCCACAACATGTAGGAATTATGGGAGCTACAATTCAAGATGAGATTTGGGTGGGGATGCAGCCAAACCATATCAGTCAGGTATATCCTCAATACAGGATAACCAATAGGATGATTTCCTTAGATACAGCCTTAAAGTTATATGATTTATCCATAACTTATTCATAACTTTGGTGATTGTAAATTTCATCACTTTGGTGGTCATACATTTTCAGTGGATCACCGAGGTCTGGAATTATCCACTGTGGTCCTGGCTCCTCCCCAGGCACAGCAGCTGAATAAATCCCATGAGTTATTTCTCCTGCCTGCCCGGAAAACACGTGATCCTGTAATGCAAAGTGGCCTTTTCTCCAGTCCAAAAAAAGATGAGTCATTTAGTTCTAGGTTGCTTTCTCCCCCTGTCATTTCACCAAGCGACCTGCAGGTGGCAGTAGATGCTCAGCTCTGGAAAGGTCTCAGGCTGGGAATTACTTTTCAGACCAAACATTTGAAATCCTCGTAGCTTTACATCCTGAAGTTTAATACTGTTGGCTTACAGTTTTTATGAAGTGCCACAGTGGGTTTTAGTGAGAGGCCCTGTTTTAGATAGGCTTAAGTGACTTGTCTAGTAAGTAATATTTAAAAATCCCTAGCACTAGGGATTTGGGGAAAATTGCTAGAGAACAAATTATTAGTTTATTCCCCCCCCCACCCCTTACACTTGAACTTTGTCTTGTGTTTCCCTCTGGCTCTCCACGAATGAAACATGGGTGATCCCCTAAAGCAGCCCTGTTGAAACTGTTGTCTCCTGTTTCCTCTCTTCTCCAGATTGAGTTGGCCATCCTTCGATTTCCCTATGATTCATGGGGAACTCCATTTCAGCAGCTCAAACAGGTGGTAGAGGAGCCATCGCCACAACTCCCAGCAGACAAGTTCTCTGCAGAGTTCGTTGACTTTACCTCACAGTGGTAAGAGAGCCTCACCTCCCAAGTGTCACTGTGAAAGAAGAAGATGAGTTCTCATGAGTTTCTTCCATCGGGTTTGTCTCCATCATGCATACATTCATTCCGAAAGCATTTGTGGAGTGCGCCCTCTCTGCTGGAGAAGCAAAGATAACCGTATCACACTCCCTGCCCTCGCTGAGCCCAAAGTCAAGTAGAGAAATCTCATAAATGAATAATTATAGTATAAAGTGGCAAGTCCAGTGATAGAGATAGGGGCATGGGCGATTTAAGGAACTCGGAGGGAAGACCTCAGGATACGCTTTTCTGGAGGAGATAAATCCGGAGCTGAGATCGTGAGAGGTGTTTTCCAAGCAAAAGGGAAATAGGAAAGGAAACATATTCCAAACAGAAGGAATATCATTCACAATGTCACAAAAGCAAGAAACTCCTTTATGTGAGCTTTAAGCAGTTTGATGTCAATTAGAGCATAAAGTGAAAGCTGATGGGACCCACTAGAGGCCTGGTGATAGGGAGCAGAGGCAAAGAATTACTTTGGGTGAGAAGATAGTGGGTAGTTTAAGAGTGTTTCTTAGGTCCTCAGAAGTTTTGTAGAACCTTGGTTGCTACTGAATACTTGCTAACTGTGGAGAAACTTGCCCACCATAAGAGATAATGCTGAAGTTCTGGGAAGGGAATCCAAAGAAAGTTGGGGTGGAAAGAGGGAGGGAGTCATACTCATGTGGTAAACTATATTTTCATGAAAACTGCCAGGGCAGTCAAGAAAAGCAACAGAGGGAAAGTATTCTCTAGACAATCAAGTCGTTTCTGTGTACGTAGAGGTCATGATGCCTGGCATGACTTGATAGTAATGATCATGGCAAGTGATGCTGGAAGCGGGATGCCAGAAATGAAGCACATCCCTGAACCAGGTTAGTGTATTTGGCCATCCCACAGAAGTAGATGAGAATTAGGAGGAAGGGGACTGGGAGATGGTGGCAGGCCCAGCTGTGATCCTTGGAGGAGGGCCGTTCTGAGTACTCACTGCTGGGGAAGGGTCTGGAGCTCTGAAGGCTGTTTGAGTTACTGAGGAAGCTGAAGGAACATCTTCCTCATGGCTTCATTCCTCGGCCTCCATGCTTTTTAGAAGTGCTGTGAGGTGGAGCACCCATGCCTGTAATCCCAGTACTTTGGGAGACCGAGGCAAGTGGATCACCTGAAATCAGGAGTTCGAGACCAGCCTGGCCAACATGGTGAAAACTTGACTCTACTAAAAATACAAAAGATTAACTGGGCGTGGTGGTGGACAGCTGTAATCTTGGGAGGCTGAGGCAGGAGAATCACTTGAACTCAGGAGGTGGAGGTTGTAGTGAGCCGAGATCACGCCACTGCACTCCAGCCTGGGCGACAAGAACAAACCTTCATCTCAAAACAAATAAATAAGAAATAAAAACATAAAGCTGTGAATACAGCATTCATCAGGAAACGTAGAAGAAACATAAAACAAAGCAACTGTCTGTTGCTTGTGAACCTAAGAACTCTTGGACTCTTTGTTAGCCCAGGGCCCCTCCTCATCCCTGGTACTTTTCCCTGATGATGTATTGAGGCTGGTCTGCAGTTGTTTGTTTTTGTTTTTGACTGGATGACTAGAGAGGGGCTGGAGCCTCGAGTGCTAGTACAGTAGTTGTTGGATGCCTCTTAAAATACGTATCTTCTAGCTACTTCCTGTCTGTTTTCCTTGAGGGAGTGTGCTGGATGTGGTAGTACCTCTGTCAGGATGGGTTCATGATTTTGCATTCTGGATTCAAAAACTTGTTTTTTGTGGTTGGTTGGTTGGTTGGATATTTATTTATTTATTGCCTTATCCTCAAATGTTTAAGGCCACATCAAAAAAAACGGATGAGGGGCTGGACGTGGTGACTCATGGCTGTAATTCCAGCACTTTGGGAGGCCAAGGTGGCAGATCACTTGAGGTCAGGAGTTCGAGACCAGCCTGACCAACATGGTAAAAACCCATCTCTGCTAAAAATACAAAAATTAGCCAAGTGTGGTGGCACATGCCTGCAGTCCCAGCTACTCAGGAGGTTGATGCAGGAGAATTGCTTGAACCCAGGAGGCAGAGGTTGCAGTGAGCTGAGATTGTGCCACTGCACTCCAGCCTGGGTGATAAGAGAGAGACGCCATCTCCAAAAAAAAAAAAAAAACAAAAAAAGGGATGAGGCGTCTTGGGTAGTACAGAACAGTAGTTCTCAAGAGGGGTGGTAATGGGGAATAATTTTACCTAGCTAAGTCTCTTCAAATTATTCTCCCTATTACCTTTCTCCTGCCTGTCCCCTTTTCCCAGGATTCTGGGTACTTTAGGAAGTTTTGGTAAGAACGAGGCTGGTGTGAAAAGTTTGAGAAAGCCGAGTCTACCACTGTGAATCACCAGTTTAATCCAATGATTCTCAACTGTGGCTGCTCATTTATAAAACTCTAGTGAGCTTGCAAAATCACTGTCCCCTAGGACTCATCCTCATAGACTCTGATTTAATTTGTCTGGGGAGGGGCCAAGATACTAATATTTTTTAAATGTTCTCACATCATTTTTATGTACAGCTGTGGTGATAACCCTGGGTTTCGACATGATCTATGGACCTGCCGTCAACTACTTTCTGTTTAGAAGGCTTATTTTCTTCAATTTATTTTAAAAAATCATCCAATTGCTTGATTTTTCTTTCACCAGTGTATTTTTTCTCTTACTTAGAATTTTCTTGAAAGAATCAGAACACTGAAACTTTTTACAGGTGTTTTAAAATGAACACCTTGAGAAATAAGTGTTTTCTAATTGTAATGTGTGCACACATATGTGGAAGTTCCAGATACACATCATTGCTCTTCATATAATGACTGCCCTGTGCCTACTCTCTCCTTTTAACACCCTTAGTGCCTTCATGGCCACCTGCTAAGATATCCCCTTCTCTCTCGTTTTCTTTTATTTTAACCCAGCTACCACAGTTCGTTAATTAAAAAATTTTGAGCCATAGACATGTCCCAGCTTTCCTGAAACTGTCAATTCTGTTAATACTGTTTGCTCAGTGTCATTTCATTTCTACTCAAGTAAGTCAGTTTGTCTTATATCTGGGTTTATTAAAAATAATACCCTGTCTCTACAAAAAATACACAAGGTAGCTGGGTGTGGTGGTGTACACGTGGGGTCCCAGCTACTTGGGAGGCTGAGGTGGGAGGATCGCTTGAGCATGGAAGGCTGAGGCTGCAGTGAGCCATAATTGTGCCACTGCACTCCAGCTTGGGTGACAGAGCAAGACCCTGCTAAAATAAGATAAAATTAAAATTAAATAAATAAGATATCATATAAAATAAAATAAAATATGAAAATATCTAGAAACAAAACCCAAATTACTTTACCCTAAAAGTCATTAAAAGATAAATTTTCCTTCGTCAAAGTTTCAGTATTGTAGTTCTGGTAGAATGCTATACTTAAGAATATCAGTTGTCTAAAATAGTCATTTTGTTGGTATGGGAATTAAGAAATAGAAGGGAATTGTTAATTCTGAATTTTATGAGCATTCTTATCCTCAAATTGACTTTTTCAGCATGCAAGCTCTCCTGTTCCAGGTCAATAATTTTTTTGCCTGCCACAAACCACCAATATATTTTCTTTGATATCCTTTAAGGACGAACATTATTTTCAACTGGGTTGAAAAGTCATCTTATACTCAAAAGATTTTCTTTTAGAGTTTATGACTGTCCTAGAAATTTATGGAAGCAATTTGATTTTTCATATGTATATTAACATATGGGTACATACCTCCATCCATTAGCAATCTAGTGATTTTACTTGTTTGATTATTGAAATTATGAAAGCTCGAGGTTTGATCTGGAGCTTTTTGGGTTGAAAATGAATTGGCAAAAGTGATTTTTTTTTTTTTTTTTTTTTTTTTTTTTTTGAGACGCGGCGACAGTCGGTGTGCCTCAGCTCGCCCAGGAGTGCGGTGGCCGGATCTCGGCTCACTGCAAGCTCCACCTCTCAGGTTCACGCCATTCTCCTACCTCAGCCCCCTGAAGAAAAGTGATTGTTAACAGATCTTCTACCTCTTGTTGAACAGAGGGCTATTCCCTGTGCGCATAACTCCCCTTTATCAGCTATTATTTTTCTCATGAATAAAGCTGTATTGAGACATATCTTCATTAAAGAACCTTTTTTTTTTCTTGTGATCTCCATGTTTTTTATATTTTTATTACTTAGGCTATGGCCCTCCCAGACTTCTCAGAAAGTCCCAACTCTTTGTGCTGAGTGGGGAAGGGAGGCTACGTATTTGGAAAGTGAAATATTTAATCTCAAATTTCAAGATAGATACATCTATGTTTTTATCTCCTACGTCTGTCTTTGGTGTGTAGAAAAAGAACACATTACCCACAGCCTAGGTAACCGTCAGAGTATTTGTGAACTTGTCTATGCTACCTAAGCATTTGATGTCACAATGCTATCATACACCTGCACCCAAGGAATCAACTTGGCACGATGCCATCTCCATGTTGCTAGGTACCGTAATTCTGTATCCAGGGAATTGACTTGGCAGCCACTCGTCTGGCCCATCAGTACTGATCAGTGCTTGTTAGTTGACAGTAAATCACATAGTTTGTGGAGTGAAGTAGAAAAGCTCTTACAGGCTATCATCACCACACCCAAAGTTAGACCTAGAGTCCAGAGTTCCAGTTTTTGCATTTCTTTTGCAGTAACATCTGACAAATGTTTCCTGAAGGAGAAAGAAGAGTTAACCATATGAACACAAAGGAAAAAAGCAAACCCACAATGGTTTCTTACAAACCCTTCTTTTCTGTGTTTATTTGGAGATAGGACTACAGAATGAGATTTTCTTCCTCTTTTTCCTATGTATCTCTTTCATATCAGAGGGGTTTTAAGGAGTTCTTGGGTTGTGTTGTGTTGACCATGTCAGCCTTGTTTTGGGATTCATCATAGAGAAGTCTAGTAGAGAAGTCTTGCTTTCTAGTCCTGCAGAGGGGTTAACAAACGAGTTCGCAAAAGGTTGGAATCTTAGCCGGTTTCATCATAAACTCTTCCTATCGGTTCACAGAAGGAAGTCACTGGAAATCAACTGCCAAGTGCCAAAACAGCTGGACTTCCCTTTGGCTTTCTCTCCAGGCCTATTTAAGAAGCTGTGGGCCCAACTGACCAGTCTGATGGCATATCGAAGGGTGGTGGAGGCCCACTCAAGCGTCGATATTGTCTGACTCAGAGAAGCTAGTATAAAACACAGTCAAATTCAATCTCCTATTTGTGCAGGAAGGACAGTAAAAAGAGGCACTAGATGTTTATTTAGCTTTTGACAAGTGTACGCCTTGAAAGGCGCAATGTGTTTTTATTCTGTGGATGCACCAAATAGCCCTTCTTGGAAATGATCGGGGGAGTTCAAATAGGCAGAAATCCTCTGGTCAGCACAGACTTCAAGCTAGCAATTCTCAAGACAGCATGAGCTGTTTTTTAGTGTCAGCTATGGTCAGAAGCGTGTGTTGTGGCATTTGGAAAAAGAATTAGAGCAGTTAGCTAATTGCACGCTTGAAAATGACAAGCCCCTTGAAAATTCAAAAGTCTGATTCCAGTTCAAAAAGAAATCGGTGTTGCTTTGAACTCCAAAGTTGTTATTGTGTACTGAATTTCAAGTACTTCCTACTAAACATGGAAAATTTACCTTCCCCCCAACCTTATCCTGAGTATTTTGCTATTCTTAGCCCATGTTTTGAAGCGTTCTTGATGTAAAAGATGGAAAGAATGGGTTATATCAGTTACATTAATTTAATAAACAGCCTTGCTTTGCTGTGTAAGTATTTTCCATTCATATTCTGCGGTAGTGTTTGGGGCAGATTGTGAACTTTGTAATCAGGGGCCATGAGTCCAGGAATAGCCTATTGGCCAGTAGTCTTGGAGGTTTCAGGAATCCTTAACACTTTATGATGGATCAACTAGGGTACTTTCCTATATTTTCTTTATACAGAGTTAACAAAAATCTGGACATTTGTTTTTTTTCTTTTTTGATACAGAATCTCACCCTGTTGCCCAGGCTGGAGTGCAATGGCACAATCTCAGCTCACTGCAACCTCTGCCTCTTGGGTTCAAGTGATTCTTGTGCCTCAGCCTCCCTAGTAACTGGGATTATAGGCACCTGCCACCATGCTCAGCTAATTTTTGTATTTTTAGTAGAGTCAGGGTTTCACCATGTTGGCCAGGCTCATCTTGAATTCCTGACCTCAAGTGAGCGCAAGTGATCCACCTGCCTCGCCCTCCCAAAGTGTTGGGGTTACAGGCGTGAGCCACCGCACCTGGCCGAGAAATTTTTATAAGCTGTTCCAGAAGTGAAAAGATAAGATATCCTGACTTAAAATCAGTATTTTAAAAAATACATTATTTAAAAAAATACAGCATGTAAAAAAATACAATATTTTAAAAAAATACAGCATTTAAAAAATACAGTATTTTTTAAAATGGAGATATTTAAACTCATCTATCTGTTGGTAAGGTTCTATACCTTACCCCTGTCATGCTTAGCTTCAGAGGGTGAGGCAGAGCTCCCGTCACAAGTACCAGGTCTCATTTGCTCAAAATGATCCATTTTATCTCTTCTGCTAAATATAAAGTCTGCTAAAGTCCTTTTATCTCTTCTGCTAAATATAAAGTAAAAAATCGGCACATTGTTACATTTGAGAAACAAGCTTTTCTTCCTGACATTGCCTTGGTTTTGTTGTTGGCTGATGAAAGCTAGTAACGGAGTGGGCCTGGGTCCTCAATGAGAATGTTCCAGATGCAATGCAGAGTTTAAGGTCTAAATAGAGACACCAGAATCAACCATTTGAATATTGAGTGTGAATTTAATGTTGTGCTTGTGCTTTTTGTTATTTACTGAGCGTGTTACATTGTTCCAACGATAGAGAAGAATTTCTGGTTTTTGATTTGCTTTGAACAATAGTGGGAAATTCAGGGCTTCTAGCCTGTTTGTTTTTTTTACTAGGGTCTGTGTGCAAGTCAGCAATACTCCTGGGATCACATTGCTTCTTCTGTGTTTCTTTCTAGGTAAACTAGCTCTTGAACTTAGAAAGAAACACTTTGGCTTCCTGGGGCTGAGGGCAGGAGACGGTCGTGGTGAGAATGTGCTTAAAGACAGACAAACCAGCTGGAGATGTTCCTTTTAAGTGAAGGGGAGAGGAAGCAGCAACAAGAAGGGATCACCTGTTACACATAGCACAGCGTTTCTTTATCTCTGCACTATTGACATTTTGGGCTAGATTGTTCTTTGTTGTGGTGGATTGCCCAGTGCATTGTGGGATGTTTAGCAACATCCCCGGCCTCCACCTATTAGATGCCAGTAACACCCTGCCACCAGGTGTAACAACCAAAAATGCCTCCTGACATTTTCCGTATATCCCCTGGGGAGCAAAATGACCTCCAGCTGAGAACCACCCATGTGGACTCTCAGCATCTAGGTACCTACAAAACCATCAGTGGGAGTTACACGGACTCATTCATTTCACTCAGCACACATTCCCATAGCAATCGGACTTTGCCAGCTGTTAATTCCTCTTTCTAATGCGCTCTTATTTTTATCCTCAGTTGAGATGAAACTTTCTCTCATAGGTTGTCTGGTCACTGAGGTCACTAGGTCCTAGGTCTGCCCTCAGTTCCAGGTTGAAACTTCTGTCCTCACATCTACCTGTACCCTGTCTCAGGTTCCCTGGCTTCTACCCACAGCATTGCCTGGAATAAACTGGTAGGCTGATTTTAAGTTGTTTTGGTTCAAAAACTTTCTCTCTCTCTCTCTCTTTTTTTTTTCTTAATTTTGTTTCGTTTTAAACCACAGTTTCTCGAAGTGCCTGAACTACTTCGTTGTCTCATGGTTCTGTACCTTACCCCTGTCATGCTTAGCTTCAGAGGGTGAGGCAGAGCTCACGCCACACATACTAGATCTCATTTGCTCAAAATGATCCATTAGCTCAAATCCCAGCAACCTAAGAATCAGTTACATTTTGATCCCTCCAATTCCAGGCAAAATTCCTTTCCATTTCAATGCCAGGCAAAGCTCCTTTTCATTCATGGATGATTTTGTGGCCCACTGGGCACAGGAGTCTGTAGGTTGCCTTGCAAATCATAGTTTTCAAAATCATCTTTTTCTCCATTCTGTAACCTGGGATTCCACCTCCAAATAAACTGTTTTTTTTTTTCTTTCTTTCCTTTCTTTTTTCTTTTTTTTTTTCATTTGAAGGCCAGAGTTGGATAAAGGATAGGGATGGGCTGAGGATGGGGTGATGGGTTGGTCTCTTCATCTTACAGTTTTATTACTGTTAAATAATAAGTAACAGCACTTATTGCCTCCAGTATCAAATGTTATTAAATGTCTGTGTCAACAGAGAGCAGAATAACCAGAAGTCACCTGACAATAGCACATGACCGGAAAGTATTTCTAAAAGAATAATTGCTGTCACTGAGTGTGCTTTCTCTTTCATCAGCTGTCCTAAACAGGTCTTATTACCTTTGTCATAAACAAGTAGTATTACCTTAGAAATGTTATGGGGGGCTGGGCACAGTGGCTCACACCTGTAATCCCAGCACTTTGGAAGGCTGAGGCACGTGGATCACTTGAGCCTAAGAGTTCAAGACCAGCCTGGGCAACATGGTGAAACCCTGCCTCTCCAAAAAATACAAAAAATTAGCCAGGCATGGTGGCACATGCCTGTAATCCCAGCTACTCAGGTGGCTGAGGCAGGAAGATCACCTGAGCCTAGGGAGGTGGAGGCTGCAGTGAGCCAAGATTGTATGCTGCTACACTCCAGCCTGGGCAACAGAGCCAGCACCTGTCTCAAGGAAAAGAAAATAAATATTAGGGGTTTATTGCTTCTATCTCAGGCAGGTTTGGTGAGGACTATATAAAAGCAAATTATATATTCATGGGAAACAGAAGCAAAAAGAACCAGGTACCTGACAGTGAAGAGATAACAAATGGCGATGTAAGAAACACCTGCCAATTTCTTTGTCTGTGGAAATGGCATTAAAAGCTGCATTGAGGAAAGTAGATATTTTTGAAATATAATGGCTTTAGATCAGAAAAATTAGTCTGTATGTCATTGGTAAAGTATCAAAAGGAAAGTGCGCGCACGCGCGCGCGCACACACACACACACACACACACACACACACACACAACTGTTTTTCCCATTAAGGTACAACCAGGGTGATTTAAAACATAATACATAAGGGTTACAGAAGAGGAAAGTCAAGATAGAAGGCTGTGTTTTCAATACACTTTTAAAGCTGATTATGTTTAGTGTTCTACAGGTTCTGAAATCCTTGTCTAATGAAAATACATAAGGCTTCTAGATTTTAATGATTTTTTTTTTCTTTAAGCTTAAAGAAGAATTCCAAAGAACGGCCTACATACCCAGAGCTAATGGTGAGTATTGTTGGAAATGTAAACATGAGTATACTAATAGCTATAAAAGGCAAAATCACTAAGACCTAAATTATCATCACATCACCATGTTGGAAGAGTTGCTTCATTGAGACATCAGTGACAGGAATTGAACTCCAGGAAAGAGAGTTAAAAGAGTTCATCCTACATTCTTCTTAAACATAGGTTGGAACCTGTCACTATTCTTAGCAATTTTTTTCCAGGCTGATAAACCTGTCATGATACAGAGCAAATTATGTGTGTACAATTTATATTTTTGAATTTAAAAGCTACGAGAAGCCACATATTACTAAGATAAAATTAAGGAAAGTATGATGTAAGAGATTTCAATAATGAGAAAAACTTAAATGCTATTTGATTGATCAATTTTTGATAAAATATCTGGCCTAAATTGGATGAACAACTTTTTGGTGGGTAGCTAGGGAGGGGAAAAAAATGCTTGGTTTTTGTTTTCACTTTGGTGGAAAAAAGTAAGACAAAGCATTATTAGTTTGAATTATACTCCCTCAGCATTCACAATTTATCACTTGCTATATCCATGAAAAGCAAGAGTGAAAGTAAGATCTTAGCATTGTTGTATTAAAATAACTTCTCTTAAATTGTGGTAACTATAGGCAGGGCACAGTGGTTGCTCATGCCTGTAATCCCAGCACTCTGGGAGGCCGAGGTGGGCAGATTGCTTGAACCCAGGAGTTGGAGACCAACCTGGGCAACATGACGAAACCCCACCTCTGCAGAAAGTACAAAAAATTAGCCAGGCATGGTGGCATTTGCCTGTAGCCCCAGCTACTCAGGAGGCCGAGGTGGCAGGATCACTTGAGCCCAGGAAATGAAGGCTGCAGTGAGCCGTGTTTGTGCCACTGAATTCCAGCCTGGGTGATAGAGTGAGACCCTGTCTCAAAGAAAACAAACAAACAAACAAAAAAAAAAAACTCGGTAACTACAATTCTAAGCTGATTACTAATGATTCTAAGCTAAATACAAATGGCAAGGACCTAAACTTGGCAATGCTTTGCTTTATCTAAGTATATGTTGAATGAAGGAGAAAGACATTTTTGGAGGGGAAGAAATATATAAAATTCAGACTATTTGCTAATCTGTGTTAACTCTTTCCTAGATTTGTTTCAATTATGCAAGGTTTTTGCAGTTTCAAAAGCAATAAAACACTGACACCCTTTCTTACTGGAACACATCATCAGGCATTAAATGCTTGCTCTCTTACTGGAATTCATCAGGCATTAAATGCTTGCTCCTCTGCTATCCCAGCCACAAACCCTGCTGTCTTCAAGACCAACTCAGGGCATGTCTTAGAAGCACGGATTCCTAATGTCAAATGCTGTGGTGAGGTGGCTTAGATATGAGGAAGCACAGCTTGGAAATGTCGAGTCAGGAAGAATTATACAAAGTTGATCAGGAAGATGTATGATAGCTACAGCCAGTCACATAGGTTTTCAGTTCTGTTGCCTAAGCTTTGATTGAAGATTGAACCATTTTGCAACTGGATGAACTGGAGACGAGGCCATCTCCTTGGGCCTCCATTGGGTCCGTTAAAAGGCAGCCCCCTGGTGCTCAGCACTCGACTAGTTTTATTCAACTAAAACTCACAGTTAAAGAAGGAAATATGAGTAATGTTTGAGAAAATCCTAGCATACTGCATGTTTAAGTTGAATATTTTCTTCCTGATTATTTTTTAATAGCCAGTCAAAGGCTTTTTCAGTTCTGTCTACTCTTTTTACATATGCTTATGCACCTGCTAGGGCATTTTTGAATTAATTTCACATAAAATACAGTAGATATAAAGTTATTCTTGTAGGATACTATGGAGCCTGTAATCCTATTTTATTTATTTATTTTTATTTTATTTTTTATTTTTTAGAGATGGAATCTCATTATGTTGCCCAGGCTGGTCTCAAATTCCTGGGCTCAAACGATCCTCCTGCCTGGGCTCCCCAAGTAGCTGGGACTGCAAGTGTGCACCTGTATTCCTATTCTAAAGTTACCTTGTTTTGTAACTAATTTCAGACAAGAAGAACATTTTCTATATATTTCTGGCTATTTAAAATACAGAACTTTTTTTTCCTTCTTCCAAGTGGTTTCTGATCAGAAATTTCACTGAAACATGCTTGAGAAAAAGAATGATTAATATACATGGGCAGCTGAAGTCGAATTCTACATTTGCAATATGTTCTAATCCTGTGATATCTTATGGCCTACATATATATTAATGTTATAAAACCATGTTGGTTCCCATTTTCTTCTTACAGCATTCGTCTTTGTGGTTCTGGAAATGGACTTGCCTTTTACGGCTCTAACTATTCCCTGCTTTCCTGTGGAATTGAGGTTTTCAAATGGAAAATCTGAGTCCAAACTCCCTGACTTTAGCATTGCTGAGAGGCAATTGTTTAGATTTGAGGAGTTGGTGAGGAAGTATGAAGGAAAAAAAGAATCCTTTTTCCAGGTGAAGGACATTTTAATTAAGGCCTTAACCTAGACATGTTCCTCTTATAGAAATCCCAAATGTTTCTCTCCCTAACACGGATTGAAGGGTGTGTATTCTTTAAGATCATCTCATTTGCTTGTTTTCTCAAATGTCACTGGGGAGTATGACTCAGTAGAATCTATTCTTCTAAAGTAGGTAGCAGCCAACTTTTTCTGTAAAGGACTAAATAGTAAGTATTTTAGTCTTTGTAGGCCATACAGTTGCTGTTTACAATGGCTCAATTCAGTATTGCAATGTGGAAGCAGCCATAGCCAATGTGTTAAAAAAAAAAAAAAAAAAAAAAAAAAAAAAAAAAAAAAAAAGGGGTGTGTGTGTGGCTGTGTTCCAATAAAACTTTATTTAAAAAACAGGAAGTGGGCTAAATTTGGCCTCTGGGTCACAGGTAGCTGATCCCTGTCCTGGATGATAATCATGAGAAATGATAACCAGTTCATTCAAGTGATTGCCCAATGAAATAATTATGTTCTCCAATTATCTTAGGAAGTTCTAGATTGAATTGTATGTTAAGCAAAGATGCCTGAAGCCATTCAAAACCATAGTCTTAAGGGATGAGGTGCTGTGCATGGGACAGGGAGACCTGCTGGTGACTGTAGCTTGTCTGTCTATTCCTTACAGTATGTTCATGGATCTCCATGTTTTCTTCAGGCAGATCAGTGAGCCTAAATGGTGTGAAGTCCTCCCTTCTTGTCTCCCTGACTTCTCTTTTGGGAAATCCAGCCTGGGACTATAGTCTGAGTATTATTCATGCTCCCTCATTTGCCCATTTCCTGGTTGCTACCCTTGCTAATCTTAATTCATTGCTTATAGAAGGGACTGGGTTCCCTCTTAACCTTTTGCAGCCTCAAAATCCACACAAGAAGGCAAGTCACACTTTCTATTTGACATCCCTGCCCGTTTTCCCCTCCCCCTGGCCTTCTGGCTGTCATAGCATTTTCCCAGCCTGGGAATAAATGGAAAGATGCCTAGGGATTTTCTTTTTTTTTTAATTAAAGACTTCAAGTCGGGTTATTTAATTCATTTGCAGACTCAGGCTACATCCACTGAGCTAATAGCCACTAGCAGAACAAAAGGCAAGGTGGGGCTGGCAGGTGTTGGAAGCAGTCACAAAGATAATCTGAGGTTTGGGCTGTCCTGTTTTGATAGTAAAAAACTTTTAAGGACGTTAAAAGATTTCCAAATGTCCAGAGGATGTGGGAAAGCTAGTAAGTATGATGGTAGAGCCCTTAGTAAGTGTGCTGTGTATATGATTACTAATCAGAAGTATGGCTGCTATTTAGTTTTTGAGGGAGCTCGGGAGGAAGGACCTGGCATCCAGAGCTTCAGTTGATTTCATGAGTGTAAGGATCCGAGCCAGCACCCAACCTGTGTCCTCAGATGGGCAAAGGGAGAAAATCTCTTTTCCATTTTCTGAGTCATGATACTTAATCGTGACCAGCTATCTTCTTTGGGGTTTTTATTTCTTTGTTCCTTTCCCTTTTGCATTGTTTCCTAGAATTTCCATGGGTGTGAACTCAGTTTTCCACAGAGCCGACTCATCCAACCCTCCGCTGTCAGGTTTAGAACAAATATAATTAGAAAACCTACAGCTGGGCAACATAAAGGTTGTAAACTAAACTCCCTAAAGTCAGGGGAAACTGAGTCACTTATGTGTCTGGATGTAAAAATGCTTACATTTAGCTACTCAACTGGTCATTGAAAAGAGTACGACCAGGCAATCAAGGAAGTGAGCATGGGAGGTGAGACACGTGGGACTAAGTTCTGCCTGTAGGAATTATCCTTTTTGGTTAGGTTTGGTTGGTTCTATTTCCACTGGGTTTGCCTGGTTCTGTTTCCACTGTAAGAACTGTGGCTCATGACCTGATATATCTTTCTAAGTAGAGGTGGCAGGTTCCACTGTGAGAGTTGGCCACTTATTGTAACAAAATTGAGCAATTTGGGGAGAAGTGTTCTAGGGCAGAGAAAATGGCTTCCTGTTCAGAATTGTTTTGAAATGCATGACCTCTTGAATCACACACCGTGCCTGTTCCCTTAGCAAAGCACAAGACTTGTTATGTTTTTATAATTTACTTGATCTGAGCTGTGTGGATAGAGACTCTTCTTTTACCTTTTCAATCCTCAATCTCCGAGTTCAGTTTTCTCTGCATATAACTAGAGTTTGGCAGTCTGTATTATTTTTCAGATGCATCAACTCTTCATCAGGAGAGACATAAGTATAACTCGTGGCTTGGCAAATGGCTTTAACTGTTTCAGTCTAAACCAATTCTCCAATGTCAAAGGCAAGGGCTACCTTCCTTGTACATTTACTGTTCAACAAAATTGACTTCTCATTCACTTACCTTTTTCCTGAGAAATAAAAGTGCATACACTTGGCCCGGCATAGTGGCACATGCCTGTAATCCCAGCACTTTGGGAGGCCGAGGCAGGTAGATCACAAGATCAGGAGATCAAGACCATCCTGGCTAACACAGTGAAACCCCGTCTCTACTAAAAGTACAAAAAATTAGCCAGGCATGGTGGCAAGCAACTATAGTCCCAGCTACTCGGGAGGCTGAGGCAGGAGAATCACTTGAACCCGGGAGGCGGAGTTTGCAGTGAGCCAAGATCGCACCACTGCACTCCAGCCTGGGTGACAGAGCGAGACTTCATCTAAAAAAAAAAAAAAAAAGTGCACACACCTATGAATTGTCTTATTATCTTACTACTATATTAGCCTAAAATGACCTTGTGGGGCCCAGGGCTATTTGTAAATCAGAGTTTGGGTTGTTTTTTTGTCAATCTTTGTATGTTGCCATAGATGAAACTTAAAAAAAAAAAAAAGAATATAGTGGAAACCTAGAGATATCAGGATGGCAAGAGTGACAACTAAGAGATATCTTTAAAACGTTTGCATCGCTAGGTGTGTGCTTGATTTTGGAAAGGGTAGGAAGAGCCCAGCCTAGCTCTAATAGGGTTACTTAATCCCTGTACCAAGCGGATCTGTTCATTTGCTAATCTCATATATTGTTTGTCAGTGAGAAATACTAATGCCATGTTTTTTCTTTTTTTTTTCCAGCAACATCCATTTTTCACTCTACATGAATCCAAAGGAACAGATGTGGCATCTTTTGTAAAACTGATTCTTGGAGACTAAAAAGCAATGGACTTAATCGGTTGACCCTACTGTGGATTGGTGGGTTTTGGGGTGAAGCAAGTTCACTACAGCATCAATAGAAAGTCATCTTTGAGATAATTGAACCCTGCCTTTCAGAGGGTTTTCTCTCCCAATTTTCTTTTATTCCCCTCTTGAGGGGGCCTTGGGATCTATAGTATAGAATGAACTGTCTAGATGGATGAATTATGATAAAGGCTTAGGACTTAAAAAGGTGATTAAATATTTAATGATGTGTCATATGAGTCCTCAAGCTTCTCAGACTTCTCTTATTCTTTACAAAATGAATGCATTAGCCCTGACAAAAAGGTGCTACAGTAGTGATGAAATTATAAGTAGATTTGTAGTTCGTCCCATTTATTATTTTAATATTTATGTTTAAGTGCTTGCTTGAAAAGATTCCATTTTATACAAGAAGGGAGATTCAAAAAAAAAAAAAAGACAAGGTTGGGTTGGCAATATTTATAAGGCTTTTATTTTTTAAGTTCAATTGTGTCTGTGATCCAGAAGAAATTATTTAATATGCATCTTTGAGAATATTATAAAATATCAAAAGGAGCTCTTCTTGTGAAATGTCTGTTCCAGCTGTTGTGACTGCTGCCATTTTTGCAAACATCTGCCCAATCCTGGGTGATCACCACATCTTTTAGGGGAAGTGGCAAGATGCTGTGGTCATACTCTTTTCCCTAACTTTGGAAAACGTAAAAATCACTCATATCACAGCTCAAAGAGTAAAACATTTGGTTCTCCTGACACTTGGGGTATAGTATTAGTGGAAAGTGATTCGTAATATGATTTTATATCCACCTACCTGTTCATCTACCTGTGTGTGTGTTTCTCTGTATATTTGGCAATTCGCAAGTCCTGCCAAATGGTTTCCATGAGCATCTCTGTTTGGTAAGGAGGACATTTGTCAGTTTTGAGGGGGAGATGTGTTAAACTACAGAAAAAAAAATGGTGCCTTCTTCTGCGTTTGTCCCTCCTGCCATGTGTAAGTTCTAAGGATTGCCTTTGTAGTTAATGCACTCTTTGGCTGTGTTTGTTTGTTTTCTTGTTCAGTGAAGCAGCCTTACTATTCATAGAAGGGCTAGAAGAGGAGAAAATTAAAGGTGGTGAGTAATTCTTTGATAAGATGAGGAAATAATGGGAAAGGTTGAATTAATTCCTAGGCATGGACTACCAGATGACCACAAGTTGAGTTGAGGCCACATCTTTCTTCAGCAGTGTGCAATAGCTGACTCCTCTGTAGGAGATGAGCTTCTTCAGGAGCTCCTAGCAGGTTGACTAAGCAACAGAAGTTCTTTCTCATGGCTAAATATACCCATAGGTTCTCTGATTTGTAGCTCTAGGTTTCTTGATGATCAAGGAGTGAAGTAATTGACAGGGAAAATACAGACCTATGATGAATAACCAGGAACCATTGTTTTTGGACAAGGAAGGACAGAAGATTTTTATTTTAAAAAGAAAAAAGAAAACCATAATTTTTCTTTCTTGGCCTCAAGTTCAATATGGAGAGGATTGCTTCCCTGAATCCTCTCTTCCTTCCCCTTTTAGATTTTGAAGTGCAATCATATAGTTTTCTCTGTTTGCATTTTTTCCTCCTTGTTCTTGACAAGAGTTGCTCCTACCCAGAATGAGTGTGACACTTCCGAACACTTCTTCATATTCAGTTCCAAGATCTATCTGTTTGATTAAACATGAGCTTCCTCTGCTCTGAAGCTACCTCTGTCCTCATTTTATTCTAGCCAGAAAAGGAGTATCACCCTAATGATGATGGTCATTCACTTTCCCATCTATCTTCCTAAATCTGGAAGTTCTTCTCTTTGAGACCAAGAGAAAAATTGCAATTGTATTCCTTACTTTATTCACTCATCTATGAAAACAGGAAGCAATAGGGAAAAAAAAAATCCAGTTACTCCATTTTAGCTTTTGGTGAATGATGTAAAGCAAATTGTCTCTCTGGTCTAGGTCTGGTTACTCTTACCTGTTTTTCCACTTTGAGACATTCTACACAAAATGTGTAACTTCTCATATGTATGCCTCTCCCATCTGTGAACCTAGGCCAAACTTGCAAAAAGAATCATATTAATAGTAGGGTAGAGAACAAGTCAGTCTATGGTTCTCAACCCTGGTGCACACTGGAACTGTCTGGGAGCTGTGAACACTGTCGCTGCCAATGTTCCAGCCACTAGAGATTTGGATTTAACTGGTGGGGCCTAGGAATTGGTGTTTTTTTTTGTTTTTTGTTTTGTTTTGTTTTTTACACACCTTCATGTGATTCTGATGTGAAGCAGGGTTCAGAACAGTGACCTAGTACCTTCTAAAGAGAACTGACTTAAATTTACTTTCTTTTGAACATTTGCAGTGAGTAACGTGCAGAGAGTAGCAAGAACAGGTCCTATTTCTTTCCCTGTCTTCATCAGTGGAAATCTCTTTGTAACTATGAGGGAAGACATGTTCCTGGGATACTGATAGGAAATTTAGAACACTTTTTCCCCAGAGAAGCAGTATTTTGCACTGTTATTAAATATCTTATGCGCTAAAGTCAAAAGAATGACTTGATAGCCTCACGAGACTAAATTTTACAGCATGGTTTTCTGTTTGGAAAACTGTGTTGTAAGTTCCAATCAACCAGCTTTTGAAAAAGTCAAGATACCTAAACTAGATATAAATTGGGAGTATTCTGTACATATAGACTTATATATAAAGACATCTGTATTCACGGATGACTCTCAAAATAGTTAATGCCTCACCAGCATAGACCATCTGAATATGGGCCCTGTCTACACCTCTCAATGTATTACAAAATCAGTATAGCTCTACAAAAGAGATCATACTTATTTCCCCAAATGTATTTGATTTTGTTTCATATAATTGTCCATGTTAAAATTTTTGAAAATGTTTATTAAAATAGTCATTTCTCTTGTGATATGATTAGTTTAAGAGGTGTGCCCCAAAAAGTAATCTGCATAACTTTTAAGACAATTACCCTATGTGTGTATGTATCAATGAATATTGCCCACCAGAGTAGCTACCTTGAGAGACTCCATATTTATATGAATAATGCTATTAAATTATTTTTGCCACTTCTCTTTCAGAAAAGGCTTTAGAATCTGTTCCCTCCCCTGAGATGTGTGTGTCATCATTGGAGAATTATTACTTTTGTTGTTTTTGTTTGTTTTGCTTTTTACAAAAATCCTTACCAGGTGTTTCCTTCTGATTTACCTGCCTTGTTGATCAGATTTAGCACAAAGTTGTGTTTGACAATTTCTAGAAGTTAAATCATCCCTCAGAGCTGGAGTTTTAGCATCACTGAATCTTTGTAAAACACCATGTCATGGGCTCTGAAGATAATTTCAAATGAAGATTTCCACACCCCGCCCCACCACCCCTGCCCAAAGTGTGTGATTATTTTAAGTAGAGTCATTCTTCCCCAGAATAAGTGTAATCTCCCAAAGTGACTACTTTGAAGGAGATAGAACCCCCATAAAGGTATAAGTTTGTTGATAAAATATCAGGTAGTCACCGATTTTGCATGTGAAAGTCACCTATTTTCTGTGATTGAAGGCCCTGATGTCCGGGAATAATCTATTTCTTCCTAAAGACTGTTTGGTCACACTGATTTAATCAGAAAAAAATGGGTTTAATAAGCAGCTTCTATCACATTTAAGCCATCTGAAATGGAAACGAGTATGTATGGGCATGGCTTGAAATTGCTTGTATTTTACAGTTCTTGTATATCCTTCAAGCCTAACAAAAAATTGTATGTGCCAGAGATTCCTAAACTTTCTGTGTTCAGGGTACCATTAGTTGTCTTAGTAATTTTTTTCATGGTGCCCCAGGCCAGAATGTATACTTAATAGTTCAGTGTTTTAAGTAATTAGGTCCCAATAGCTTAATAATAGCAGTTTGCACAGTGTCCTGCATATGACACTACGTTTCCCTTAAAAATTTCCAACATTGGCTGAGCACGGTGGCTCATGCCTGTAATCCCACCACTTTGGGAGGCTGAGGCGGGTGGATCACGTGAGGTCAGGAATTTGAGACCAGCCTGACCAACATGATGAAACCCCATCTCTATTGAAAATGCAAAATTAGCCGGGTGTGGTGGCCCATGCCTGTAAACCTAGCTACTCAGGAGCCTGAAGCAGGAGAATTGCTTGGACCGGGGAGGCAGAGGTTGCAGGGAGCCGATAATGCGCCATTGCACTCCAGCCTGTGCAACAAGAGCGAAACTTCATCTCAAAAAAAAAAAAAAAAAAAAACTTGTAACATCTTGCTAAGCCTGTGAGCGTGCTGTGGTGCCTTGGGATATCTCAGTACATAATTTGGGGACCACAGATATCTCTTATGCCAATGTTTGCACTGTCTGCTGTTGGTGACCCTCAAAATGGAATTCTTGGCCACTCAACTCTCCACATTATTTCACTCTTTGTTTTGTTATTATTAGTATTGTTCTTGCTTGCCAATGGCTAATTCTTTTTTTTTTTTTTGAGATGGAGTCTCACTCTGTCGCCCAGGCTGGAGTGCAGTGACCGGATCTTGGCTCACTGTAAGCTCCGCCTCCTGGGTTCACACCATTCTCCCGCCTCAGCCTCCCTAGTAGCTGGGACTACGGTGTCCGCCACCTCGCCCGGCTAGTTTTTCTTGTATTTTTAAATAGAGACGGGGTTTCACCATGTTAGCTAGGATGGTCTCGATCTCCTGACCTCGTGATCCGCCCGTCTCAGCCTCCCAAAGTGCTGAGATTACAGGCTTGAGCCACCGCGCCCGGCCAGGCTAATTCATTTTTTAATTGCAACCCTACTCTCCTTTGCTGTTCATCAGTCCTGCAATGCCATAGTGTCTTAGTCTAGAAAAATGCAATACTCACAAGCCCCAGCATCGGAGGAGGCTGGTGCTAAGATGGACAGGGTTCCTGATTTCTCCCATTGAATTGATTTAGTGTCTTGGGAATTATAATCTCAAAGGAGGCAGAGAGGGGTTATTATTTCATAGTTTATCACTAAAATGTCTTTGTTGACCAAGGGGCGTTATTATGCTCAGAGAAACAATTCTGTTTCTCTTAAAAGTGTCTAACAGAACACTTTTTTCTTTGGCCTGAAAGAACAATGGATATGTAGTTCCTAATTTCCTACCCAAATGCTGTTTTGGCTATGTTACTCCCTCTGACCTCGAAGGTAAGATTTGTATGTTTACAAAATTTATTGGAGCTGGTAGTCAGATCTAGTAAAATGAATTAAATATCTATTGTGCTGGGGTTTTGCCTTCTTAACATCTATCTATGACTTGAAGAGGGATTTCTTGGCTCAAAGGATCTTCTGCTTTTAATGAATTAGCAAGGGAAAAGGTATTCGAATAAATGGCAACTTCATAGGACTTTTTTTTTTTATTACTTTGCAAATAGAAGGTGCAGTTTTCAGTTAGGCCTCTGAAAGTTTACATAGTCAGATGGAAAAATACCAGAGTAAAATCTAGGAAGAAGGAGGTACCAGACCCAATAGAATAGAAAGAAAGCTATTTTATTCTGGGAGGTCTGCGTTCCTTTTGTGTTTGAGTGGCTCTAGCGCCGTTAAATCGTGCTGACAACTAAAAGATTGCTCTTGGGGTTTTTTTTTTTTTCTTCTTGTTTTTTTTTGGCTTTAATTTGGGTACTGTGGATTCTTTTGGGAATCTATTGAAAGCTAGGACCTTTTCCCTAGGAAAATTTACATTGTATATGAAACATAATTTTGCAAACTTTTTTTTTGTTGTTGTTGGGAGGAGGCTGCAGTTTATATACCGTGCAGGATCAGTAGCTCTGTTCTGTAGAATATTGACTGTGACATCCTAGACCAGGGTTGGCAAATTTTTTCTGTAGAGGACCAGAGAGTAAATATTTTTGGCTTTGTGTTTTATACCATCTCTGTCACTCAACTCTGCTGTTGTATCGTGAAAGCATCTATAAACAATACACAAATGAATGAGCCTGGTGGCTGTGTTCCAATAAAACTTTATTTACAAACCAAGCAATGGGCCAAATTTGGCCCACAGGCCATGGTTTGCCAACACCAGTTTTAGAGCATTAAATATAAAACTCTAATTGATTAACTAGATGTGTAGCGCTCTTCCATTTTAGTGACTATTGAGCTCAGCTGCTGTTGAGGCAGATTAGAAAAATGGACATAGGAAACTGGTTTCAGAAAGGATGAGGACTGTTTAGTCCCATTAAAGTTGCTTGTTAATTTCCTCAGGTAAGTAGGAATTGTTCTGGAAGCTGATAGAACAATTTTCTTCAGATCAAACTGAATACTTACTTTTTCCATTTCTATGCAATCACCAACATAATTTACTTCAATTTGGAAATAAATGTGACACTTCTCTTAGTTGTTAACTGTATCTTTGGCTTAGGTTATTTGCATTTTCTTTCTTTCTTTCTGTAGTGTGGTTTATACACAAGGAGAATCACGAACCCAGACACTAGTCAATTTCTCTATTCCCTGAACTGTACTGAGATTGGGGAATTTGGGAGGTCAGACTTACCTCAAATGTAGAAGAAGGCAGATGGAGTTCTTAACCTTTTCCAACTCATCCACCTCAATTATTTGTTCACATTTTAAGGAAGTAGGAAAGGGTAGTTTGAAATCCCAAAATTTGTTCTCAGGTGTTCTTAAAGCTCCCTGTTCTCACTGCAACAGAAGACTCAGGCCTACCCCTTTTGTGCTGTCCCACAAAAGTGAGAGGAGTACTTCTCTTTTTTTAATCATTGGTAAATTTCAATTTTAAGGGGCCTATGGAAAATGCCTCCTTTCTGATGTGATTTTCTTGTGTTGCTGGCCCTAGTTGAATTTCTGGGCCCTGTACCCTCTAGTGGAAGTCCTGTCTTCCCTATAGAACCAGAACAGCTATGTAATTTGCTTCACCTTCTTTTAAGACTTGCACTCTCTTTGCCATACAGAATGCTATAAAAATGACAGTCTGCCAGTGACTGAAGCTTTCTCGTTTTTCTTCTTCCAGAACAATAGCACGCATCTTGGTTAAAGCTATAGTCTATTATTCAGAAACATTCTTTTTCCTGCTGCACCATTAGGGAGACATACATTATGCTTAGAATGATACTTGGAAACTCCTTAAGAGGGCATATTGAAGTATTTGATCTGGCAGTTTACCTAAAAGAATGTTTTCTCTTCACCTAGGGAAATAAAACCTGAATTCCAGAGCCTTCAAAATGAAATTATCCTTCCAGGGGAAGCATATTGCTACCAAATACATCACTCGCTACCTGTTCCTGGTGACTATACAGAAGATGTGTTATTTTTCAGAGGTTTATAAAGTCATTGTTTACAGCTATGCAAATATCATTGTGCTATTACAGATTTTTCTAATGAAGTAGTTTGAAATCAAGACGTTAGCTGAAGGTAATCTTTTCAGTTTCTGACCCAAATTTATTTTTCAAGCAAAATTCCTCTGAAAGCCTCTTTCCTTATAGAGGTGATAAAGGCACTAGCCTAAGCAGAAACATAAACTAAAAAACTCTGTAGTAGGGAATTTTTGTCGGTAAGAAATCAGTATCGTCTTTTAACACAAACACGTATTAATAGAACTTAAAAATATTCAGCCTAATTCCTTGGGACTTTCAGTATCTTGACATCACTTGTATTATCATTTGAACTTGGAAATTGAGCCCTTTATTTTTGGGAGTTTACAGTTAAATTTGGGAAGAGTTGTATTGTATTTCTTTCTTAGATGTTGTCAGTATGAACAGAATTTTTTTGTGGGCAGTTAATCTTGATGTGCGCCGTAGCTTTCTCCAGTTTATACTTTTGCATTTCTGAGATTCAGGGTCTTTCTCAAGAAAGGAGGCTAATGTTTAAGGCCTGGAGGCTGAATTCAGGGAGAGTATTGGCAAGTTTAGGCACTTCCTTGTGTCTTAATGTGGGAAACAGAACTTTCTAAGTAATCTCTGGAGTTTGTAGATTAGACCAGGCCTTCAAAAGTCTTCTCTGTTTTCCTTTGCTGCAGTTTGCTTGTTGTTTCTCTGCCGGTCACAGATGACCTGGACTGACTTAATGTTTTTGTGGTAAGGAACTGATCTGGCCATTTTTATATATCAAAAATCAAAGTCAACAATTTTGTATCAGTCTGCCTAAATGAACTCTATTGTTTCCAGTTCTTAAAAATGTAAGGGCTATCTAAGAAAAGTTTAAGCGAAACCCTCATTCAAAACATGCGACCTTATAATAAGAACTTCCTTTAAAAGACAAGCAGCAAGGTTGGGTATCCGATTTCGCTAAGTAATATTCTACTGTGGTCAGAAATGAGTCATTTGCATCATTTGGTCACTACCAATATTTGTATTGGAGTCTGCAAGATATTTCAACAAAGTAAGTCAAACCACTGTCTTACGGGATTGTTGCTGGACTTTGGAATATAAGACTGAATAGTGATGTGAAGTCATGTTTGGGGGCTGGAAGAAGAGATAAATGCAAAGGGTGGTGCTAAATTAGGAACCCCTTGAAGGAGCAAGCTGATTAAAAAGAAAGCTGGCAGACAAATATATCTTTTAATTTATTTGCAGTGTTACTGTATTATAGAGATGATTTCCTATGGGAAAACCCATCAAAAAGTCAACCCTTTATTGTTATTTTTCCTTAAAAATACTGAGCTATAAGAAGATTCAGAGAGTGGCGTTAATTTGGATATCAGAACATTTTCCTTTGTATCCTTAGTGTTATTGATTTGAAGGAGTTACCATTTCAGATAGATGGCTGAACAAAAGTAAATGATTAATGGGAAATATGATGGTTGAGAAAAAGGAACGATATGCCTCAAGCATTTTGAGAATATACACCTCATCCGTCAGCCACCTCTGGGTAAAGAAACACAAATACCAAAACCTGAGCTCCTTAACCTTTGGTTCCAGAGGGCAGACATTTTTAAGAAAGGTGGATGTTAGAGAACGTTACTGGATGAGCAGACTTCTTTCCCATAATGCGGAGAACTGTGAATGTTCTTAGAAATACACTACAGGTCTTCACCTGATGAACTAGATTTTATCATTTTAAAATATAATACTGAAAGCTAGTTTGAAGTTTCAGAAGCCATGCATTATAGGGAAGAAGTAGTTTTTTTATTTTGTTTTTCTGATCTCAAGTTGTTTGTCCTGTTGTATGTCCAATACTTGGGAAGATAAGAGTGAGGTACAGCTGTGGTTTTCAGACCATATTCAGTGGTGCCCCTGAGGGTCCCTTGTTGGGAACAGAAGGGAAAGAGAGTGTGATGAAGGTGAACTCTGCCTATCTGAACCTCTGTCAACCTCCAGTCAGAATATCTGGCTTCTAGTATTGTTCCTTTTAACTGGAAGTCTCTGTGGCCATTAAAAACTTGGGAACGTTGGATTAAATGACCACTTTAGGACTTTAAACAGTCTCAAATATGGGAAATTTTATAGCCAACCATGGCTGCGAGTCCCTGGCTTTTGCTGTATTGAGTATGCTCATGGAGATAGGGAGATAGGTGGCAAGAAGACCGGGTCATTTAATTTTAATTGAGCATAAATCATTTTGAAAGAAAAGTGCAAGGAATTGATGTGTGACAGCCATGCGTTATAGATCCTTACGTGGGGTATTTTCCTAAAGTGGTTGAGAATGACCTGATCTTTGTTCACCATCTCAGTGACAAGGAGTGGAGTGACTGGGCTCTTCATATGCAGTGGAATTTTTACATTTCTATGTTTGCAGAGGCAGGAGTTACCATTTTTGTTCACTGACCTATCAGAACAAAAGCAAATCCTTTGGACAGTGTTGACACAGACAGGGTATGTGTCTGAGACTCAAGCTAACAGAGCTACCCCTTGCTGCATTTTGCAAAGGTGTTGTAGGTGGAGAAGGGTAATGGAAACGTGGTACAGGTTTTAGAAGCTGGAAACTGTGGTGGTGTATCTGTCATGAACTGCACACAAGGGAATGCTTCACCACCAACTGAGTCATATCAGGTGCCTTGTACACACACATAAAGAGTCTGGTGAATTCTGACAGTGTTATGTTTGCCACTAGAGCAAATTTAACAGCTGGGGTTTCATAGCAACTGTTTCAGAACACTATATGTGCCAAAAATTTACATTGGGCAGCAGTTTGTAGTGTTCTTGGCCAATCTCTGCATAAAAGCCACTTGAGGAGTTTTGATTAAGAAAATTGTTTATCTCCTGTATTACCTCTTTGTTTGATTTATTCTTTAGTCTCAAATTTATTTTCTGAGTGGAGTGATTTTCTATATGAACTGAAATGATGTTTTAATAGAATAATAGGTATTTTTAGAGGAAAAGTATTTTGTGTGTGTGTAATTACACAACTAGGACATATTTCCTGTGATACTGAGTCATCAAATTAAGTCATTTAAAACTGAAAGAGGTGTTAGAAATGTAGTTTCAAATTATTTAAATACATGAACAGTTTTCTATATATTTTGTGAAAATCTTGATGAGACACTAGAATTTCTTTATGGAATTGAACTTTACAAGAATTTTAATAAAAGAGGTGGATTTCTTCAGCTTTCTTTGTGCTTCAGTTTCATAGCTGAAAGTGCTGCTTCCATTTATTAATATGGTCTTTGTAAGAAAACACAACAATACGTTTTCTTACCTTCTGTAAATTTTGTGATAGACACATGTTATTTGTATATATGATTGATTGTTTGCCTATGTTGCACCCTAAAGTTATTTTCAAACCATATCTATTGCAAAGAGAGCCTTTGGGCAAGTGGAAATGCCCTGATGCTAGAATGAGGAAGTTCCATAAGCTAAGTTAGGAGCTTGCTACCTCTTCTTGGTACCTGAAATATTCTGAAAGGAGATTGGAGAGGTCCTATGCACCCCTGTCTTTCAAAACCCATCTCCAGCACTTCAAAGTAGCGTTTCTGGGGAGTTTGAAATAAAAGAATGAATGCTATTCAGTGGATTCCCTCATTGAGACCCCCGTCTTTCCTGCCAGATGCAACTTTTTCTGGGTGGAATCATCTCTTCTTTATGGATTGCCGCATTGTCTCTTTGTGAATGAGGCAGGCTGAGCTGTAGAGCATGAAACTCATTAGAAGTTTATAAAGGAAAGACCTCTAAAGCATGTGGGTGGAGTGTTTCCATGCTCTTGAGGTGAATATTAAAGTTAAATTCTGGCCTTTGGGAACTCTTTGCTTGTGAGCTGAAGAAGGAAAGAAGGAGTTGGGGGTGTATATCTAACTCTGTGTTTTTCTATATGGAAATACATGAGCATCAAGTGATCACTTCAATAAGGCCTCAGGATTGTATTTAAAATACCTGTTTTGTGGGACAGCATGCCTTTGTTTTCTTTGCCTGTTGGCTTTGGTGGCTCCAAACATTTTCATTTTAGGCTGGCTTTCCTGTTACCCAGGTTGTGTGCATTTTTTTTTTCATTTGAACTATTGTTTATCATTATTAATGATGTTATCTCAAAATCCTAAAGCCAAGGAAATAGCCAATATGCAGGACTTGCAGTAGATATAAGCATTGGTGTTAATGTAGGTTAAGTTTTAATAGTGTTCCCAGAAATATACTGAATTGAGGGATAATGTAGCTTTAAAGAAATTATGTTTGTTTTTAACATTTGGAGAAGCCACCTGTCCTGGGTCCCTATTCTTGAGACACTCATCTTTTCATGCAAACACCATTGATGGGGGACAAGCCTGGATGATTGACTTCTATCAGTCAATAGACAAAGAATTATAATAATTGCCAAAGGTGAGGGTAATTTTGCCTTACAAGTATGTGGGTCATTCTGTGGTGAAATTTCCCATCACATCTAGTGAAAAACAACCTTTTCATTTCCCTCCTTTCTAATCCAAGATCATATTTTTAAAGTAGGTTTCTGATGTATCATGAAATATTTCTGTGAATCTGTGTTTCTGACCAAGGAAATGGCTGAGATGGTAAACCACATGGTTGTTCCACGGTTCATCTGGCTACCGTTCTGGGTCCCCTCTGACCACCTCAAAAAGAAAATGAAATTGGGAGATTAAATCAAGCTTGACCTCCTCTTTTAATGAGGAACTTTCACGTTGACTTCCTATCTCAGGATATTCTTCAGTTTCATACTGCTGAGGAGAGAGGAACAAGCTGCAGACACTGTAACTGGTCTCCAGATGTGTGTATATGCGTGTAAAACTTCACACCGTGTGTGTTGTGTTCAATGTTGTATCAATCTACAAACTGACTCAAACAACAGTTTAACGATAGAGAAGACAGTGATAATGGCAAAAAAACACCCAACCACCTTTTTCCGTCAAAGTGCTTGCTATGACTTTCATAGCTGGGACAAGCAACATTAAGTATTCAGGAGCAAAGTGTTCTTGAAAGAAATGGTGTGTTGATCTCATAAGAAAATGTACAACCAATAAAAGACATTTTAAAAAGCGTAGTGAGTCTGTACGTTAATTGAGTTGTTGGAAACCCTGTGTTCAGGAACACGGTGTGAAAGGCTCTCCTGGTAAAAGCTTTCCTGGTCTATATAGTCTTGTTATTTTTTCTCTATGCTTCTCCGATTTCTACCACCACACTTCCAAAACAGACTAGAACAAAACCTAAGAACACAACAGTATTGCAGTTATATTAGTCTGTTTTCATGCTGCTGATAAGAACATACCTGAAACTGAGCAGTTTACAAAAGAAAGTGGTTTAATGTACTCACAGTTCCACATGGCTGGGGAGGCTTCACAATCACAGTGTAAGATGAAAGGCATGTCTCAACATGGTGGTAGACAAGAGGAGAGAGAGAGCCAAGCTAAAGGGTAACCCCTTATAAGACCCTCAAATCTCTTGAGACTTATTCACTATTGTCAGAACAGTATGAGGAAAACTGCCCTTCTGATTCAATTATCTCCCACTGGGTCCCTCCCACAACACGTGGGAATTATGGGAGCTAAAATAATTTAGGTGGGGACATAGCCAAACTATATCAGCAGTCCTGAAGACTCATTAGAAAATCATTTCAAGGCCAGGTGCGGTGGCTCACGCCTGTGGTCCTAGCACTTTGGGAGGCTGAGGCAGGCAGATTGCCTGAGCTCAGGAGTTTGAGACCAGCCTGGGCCACATGGCAAAACCCCATCTCCACTAAAAATACAAAAAAATTATCTGAGTGTGGTGGTATGCACCTGTAATCCCAGCTACTTGAGAGGCTGAGGCACAAGAATTGCTTGAGCCTGAGAGGCGGAGGTTGCAGTGAGCAGAGATCATGCCACTGAACTCCAGCCTGGATGACACAGTGAGACCCTGTCTCCAAAAAAACAAACAAACAAACAAACAAAAAAAAAAAAAGGAAAAGAAAAGAATTTCATCTCTAGTCTACTTCAGACTCAATATATATCTATATTTTTTCTTTCTTGAGACAGAATCTTGCTCTACCGCCCAGAGCTGGAGTGCAATGGCGCGATCTTGGCTCACTGCAACCTCTGCCTCCCGGGTTCAAGCAATTCTCCTGCCTCAGCCTCTTGAGTAGTTGGGATTACAGGCGCCTGCCACTACCCCTGGCTGATTTTTGTATCTTTAGTAGAGATGGGGTTTCACTATGTTGGCCAGGATGGTCTCGAACTCCTGACCTCATGATCTGCCCATCTTGGCCTCCCAAAGTGCTGGGATTACAGGCGTGAGCCACCGTGCCCCCCCTCAGACTCAATATTATAGGCAGCCTAGATTGGAAGTGAAGGCCAAGATTTTAGCATTAAAATCAGATGGCTTTTGGTAAGGATGAGTCCAGATGGATCAAATGAAAAGATTAAGACCAACTGTTTTTTGGCTTCCATGTGTTGCTGACACTGAACTATGAGGCCAACTAGTCATTCAAGTTTTTCCTGGTCCTATAGGTGTAATATTAGGAAATTTGCTTTACATGATCAGTCAGTGTGATGATCCAGATGTTCTGGGAAAGAAAATCTTAGTGGAAGTAAATATGGTTGAGTCTGCACAGTTTTCTGATTTTGCCTATAAATGGAGGGACTAGATCCATTTAACCTGTATCCATATTAATCCAGTTTAGAGGAAAGTTGCTAGACCTGAGTGTTTGTATTTGAGTGGATCACCAGTTATACCAAGAAGCACACATTTATCTCTAGCTTGCTGCTTTTTTTTTTTCCTCAAACTTTTCATTTTATTTTTATTTTAAGTTCCAGGGTACACGTGAAGGGTGTGCAGGTTTGTTACACAGGGAAACTGTGTGCCATGGTGATTTGCTGCACCTATCAACCTCCCACCTAGATATTAAGCCCAGCATACATTAGCTATTTTTCCTAATGTTCTTGCTCCCCCCACCCCACTCCCCAACTTAGTGTGTGTTGTTCCCCTCCCTGTGTCCTTGTGTTCTCATTGTTCAGCTCCCACTTATAAGTGAGAACATGCGGTGTTTGGTTTTCTGTTCCTGTGTTAGTTTGCTGAGGACAATGACTTCCAGCTCCATCCATGTCCCTGCAAAGGACATGATTTCATTCCTTGTTATGGTGGCATGGTATTTCATGGTGTGTATGTGCCACATTTTCTTTATCCATTCTATCATTGATGGGCATTTGGGTTGGTTCCATGTCATTGCTATTGTAAGTAGTGCTGCAGTGAATGTATGCGTGCATATATTTTTGTAAAAGAATGATTTATATTCCTTTGGTTGTATACCCAGTAATGGGATTCTAGGTTGCTTCTTACTTAAACAGATTGACGCTGCTGAATCAGAAGTAGACTTTTTAAAAAGCCCTCGGTGTTTCACGTCAGATTTAAATCATTTCAAGAGTTAGCATCCAAAGGAGAGAGCTCACTCTACTTCTGTGTACATTACTCTAATGACTTCCTAGGGATGATGGACTCTATTATGCTGACTTTGGAGTCCTTCTCCCCTGAACTGTATCAAGACTGCCATAATCCTTCATCTTTCTTAAGTGACAGGCCTTCCTTGACATTACAAATTTTAAGTTCCTATAAGGGTGCAGGTATGTGGAGAGGGAAGGCATGAACAAACAAGATTCTCAGACATCACATGTGAAGGTTATTTTATCCACTTCTCCACAGCCATTCCTGATTTTTATATAATTAGATTTTAAAGTATTTTTCTTTTGATTTGGATAATTCCATGTTTTCTCCTCCTCATGTTTACTGATACTAATTTGCCCTATCAGAATGATTCCCTGTTTACTCAAGATTTTGTAGGAAACTGAATTAAAGTAGAAAATGGAGAAAGGCAATTGGGTTAATGACAAAAGCATTTTGGGGTTGTTTCTTGATGTTTTGGTTATGTACTTAAATACAGCAAACCCCAAAATTTAGTAGCTTAAAACAACAATTTCTTACTGACAATCTTGAGGGTTCACTGGGCTCAGCTGAGTGGTTTTGTTTGGTGTTTCTCATGCATGTGTTGTCGGATGGTGGCTGGGGTGAGAGTCTTGGAGGGCTTCTTCTATCACATGTCTGGTGTCTGGAATAGGGTGGCTGGAATATCTAGGGGCCAGTGGAGCATCTCTTGCTTCATGTGGCCTCTCTCTGTGGCTAGATTGGGCTCCTCATAGCCTGGATATCTCAGAGTAGTTAGAATTCCTCCATGGAAGTTGGACTTCCCCAGTTTTAGTGATACAGAAGGCCCACACAGAAGCTGCAAGTTAATCACACAGTGTAATTTCCACTGTGAATACTTGGAGGTTATATTTCATGGTGAGAATGTCTGAAAACTAATTACCATGCTTGGTTAGTCTAATACAGTTAGAATATACCAGTAAACTTTAAAATTGGATCTTATTCTTTCTTTCCAAAATTGGTGGCCAAGAGGCAGTGGAAATGATGTATTGAAATCAATGATGAAAGTGGAAAAACAGTATTAAAATTAATATTAAAATTAGTTTCCATGTATTTATTATCTACAGTTTTGTCAAGGAAAGCACTTTGATCAAAATAATGTTATTCTACAGAGGGTAAATTAGCCATCTCTGCCTGAAAGACTTAAGCCATAGTTGGAATTAAAATGACACAGAACAGAATTAAACATTGACACAAATGACTCACAAATCTCCTATCTATACTTCCCCACCACCCCAGATGGTCATGGTTCATAAATACTTGCTGAGTAGGTGTTTTTCCTCCAAATGGAAATAGCTTTGTTTTGTATTTTTTAAGTAATACATTCCGAGAAAACTTAGAGAATACATACAGGGAAATAAACATTATCTACGATTCTGAGTTAATTTTTTTTTTTTTTGATGGACTCTTGCTCTGTTGCCCAGCCTGGAGTGCAGTGACATGATCTCAGCTCACTGCAACCTCCGCCTCCCAGGTTCAAGTGATCCTCCTGCCTCACCCTCCCAAGTAGCAGGGATTACAGACATGTGCCACCACACCCAGCTAATTTTGGTATTTTTAGTAGAGACAGGGTTTTATCATGTTGCCCAGGCTGTTCTCGAACCCCTGATCTCAGGTGATCCACCTGCCTCAGCCTCCCAAAATGCTGGGATTACAGGGTGTGTGCCGCTGCGCCCAGCCAAGTTAATTGTTTATGCACTTAAAAATATATTACTCCACAAAATAATGTCTTTTGTAACAACTTGGATGGAGTTGGAGGCCATTATTTCAAGTGAATTAACTCAGGAATAGAAAACCAAATATTGTATGTTCTCACTTAGAAGTGGGAGCTAAGTTATGAGAATGCAAAGGCATAATAACGATATAAATAGACTTTGGGGACTTGGAGGGGAAAAGTGGGAGGGGAATGAGGGATAAAAGACTACATCTTGGGTACAGTGTACACTACTTGGGTGACAGGTGCATCAAAATCCCAGAAATTACCACTAAATAACTTACCCATGTAACCAAAACCCATCTGTACCCCCAAAATATTGAAATAAAAAATATATATTTTATAAAATATA
>NW_016804051.1:1480267-1491083 GCF_001698545.2 Rhinopithecus bieti
CAGAGTAAGACCCTGTCTAAAATTAAAAAAAAGAAAAAAGGAAGAGTGCTCCAGTCTAGAGCTACAGCCAGGTATGGTGTTTAAAATCTTGGACACATGTCTTAAGCTCTCTGTGCCCCCAATTTATTCCTCCTTAAAATGGAGAAAATCATAAGAACTACTTGAGAATTCTTATGAGAATTAAATAAAATATCATCTGTAAGTGTAAGCACTTAGTGTCTGTCACATCATTGTCACTCAATACATTTTTCTTAATATCCTCTAATCAAACCCCTTTTTCAACAAATGTGATTAAACAAATATGTATGTAAAGGAAGGATAACCCAGCAATTTTAAGTATGAAGGTATTTTAGACCCTCAAGCCCAATAATACTTGGCTTTTGTAGGCTGAATGTGTCGGAGCTTACACTTGAGCCAAATCTCAATGTTTTGAACAAATGTTCGTATTTTTCAGTTTGTATATTACACTAAAAACTTTGTTCACCCTCTCATGTAAATGATACGGCTAATTTGTTTTTCCTATTGCAAATCCTGTATTATGAGATTAAAATAGTGACTACTTTTGAAATACCAAATGCAATGTATATTGAAAATCATTTTCAGGGTATTCATTAAGATTGAGATATATATATAATACATTAGAAAAAAGAGGCAGACTCAATATTTGCTTTTTAAAAATTTTTTTATTTACAGAGATTAGGCCACTGATGCTAAAACACTATAGATTGCTGGGCTATGCTTTAAATACTGAATGCATACAAATAATTTCTTTTTCTTTTCTTTCTTTCTTTCTTTTTTTTTTTTTTTTTTGAGACAGAGTCTTGCTTTGTTACCCAGAGTGGAGTGCAGTGGTGCACTCTCGGCTCACTGCAACCTCCACCTCCCAGGTTCAAGCAATTCTCCTGCCTCAGCCTCTTGAGTAGCTGGGACTACAGGTGCACACCACCACGCCAGGCTAATTTTTTGTATTTTTAGTAGAGGTGGAGTTTTGCCATGTTAGGCAGGTTGGTCTCAAACTCCTGTCCTCAAAGTGATCCATCAGCCTTGGCCTCCCAAAGTGCTGGGATTACAGGTGTGAGCCACCATGCCCGACTTCAAATATTTTTAAGTAAACTGTTGATTTTCAAATTTATCAAATACTTGAGAAAGGATTTCGTGTGGATTTGAGACTTAAAAGCCATATATACTTTGTTAGTCTGCTGATATGGTTTGGCTGTTTCCCCACTCAAATCTCATCTTGAATTGTAGCTCTCGTATTCCCACCTGTTGTAGGAGGGACCTGGTGGGAGGTAATTGAATCACGGTGGGGGGGGGGACAGTTTTCCCCATATTGTTCTCATGATGGTGAATAAGACTCATGAGACCTGGTGGTTTGATAAAGGGTTTTCCCTTTCACTTGGCTCTCATTTTCTCTTGCCTGCCACCATGTAAGATGTGCCTTTCGCCTTCCACCATGATTGTGAGGCCTCTCCAGCCACATGGAACTGTGAGTCAATTAAACCTCTTTTTCTTTACAAATTACTCAGTCTCGGGTATGTCTGTATCAGCAGCATGAAAATGGACTAATACACTACTTTATTCTCAGAGAAAGCACAAAGCGTATGTCAGTAGAAAGTGTGTCATGTTTGGTGCCACCCATACTTGGGTTCGAATCTGTGCTCTACTGCCTACTAGCTTTTGGGGTCGAGTTCAAATTTCTTAAACATTCTAAGCCTCAGTTTTCAACCTAAAATAGGAGAAAACATTAAGAACTGTACGGAAGAGAGGGGAGTGGAAATTGTAAAAAGAAGTAAAGAATCTGGCACTGTGCCTGTCGTAGGCAGGCAAACCTCACTTTGCATGTGATGATCTTAGTTATCATGGAACCATGGAACACCATTCCCTTGTGCGTGCATTTCAATTATGCACATTTCTGCATGTGTTGCAACATGTGGAGCAACAAAATCTGTAAAAGGTTTTTAATATATGGCAGTTTTATAATTTCAATATATTAAAAATGTCAAGAAAATATAACATTTTGGCTGGGTGCAGTGGCGCATGCCTGTAATCCCAGCACTTTGGGAGGCTGAGGCGGGCGGATCACCTGAGGTCAGGAGTTCAAGACCAGCCTGACCAACATGGCGAAATCCCATCTCTACTAAAAATACAAAAATTAGCCAGGCGTGGTGGCAGGTGCCTGTAATCCAAGCTACTCAGGAGGCTGAGGCAGGAGAATTGCTTGCATCTGGAAGGCAGAGTCTGCAGTGAGCTGAGATCACACCACTGCACTCCAGCCTGGGTGACAGAGCAAGACTCTGTCTCAAAAATAAAAATAAAAGAAAAGATAACATTTCACTTTAAAAGAAAACATATGAAACAACAATAACATTAACGACTGAGCACTGTTTCATTTAGTCCTTACAAAATTGTCAACAAGGGGAGAACTGTTACTGACACTCTTTTTACAACTGGAGAAAAGGAGACCCAGAGGTTCAATAACTCGACCAAGTTTACCCAGCTAGTCAAAAGATGAGCCAGACAGAAGGGGCTAATCTCTCTATCTTGTCTCTTTTGGATTTGCACTAAAACAAAGACAAAGTTTTCTCACTTTCTTGACCCCGAGACTAAGTTTATGGGCTTTCTGTTTTGCAGGGGAAAGCAATGTTTTATATGGGCCAATGTGGGGGGATGGATAAGCTGGGACTTTGGTACTCTGGGTGATCCAGAAAGGCACAGCCAGTCCTTGAGGATCAAACCCCAGAGCAAATTATTGAGGACTAAATCCTGCAAGGGGTCAGGACCGGCTTAGCCAGTTCAACTGCAGAGGCGCTGCAAAGGGTGGAATTAGGAGACACGGTTGGATGGGCAGGTGACATTCCAGTGGGCATCAGGGCAGATCACCAGGACTTCAGCAATTGGGCAGGCTTTAGGGTGATGTCTTGTTTTGTTAGGGTAGGGCCAGGCAGAGTAGAGACTTGGATTTTGATCAGGGCTGAGATGAGGGTGTGCAAATAGAAACAGACCAGGGAACCAACCTAAGAGAGACAGAGAAGAAGAGTAAGTAGGAGACCTGAACTTTTCCCTCTATACTTGATCTCATATAAAAATGGCAGTGAAGGAGTGTACCCATGTAACAAACTTGCACATGCATCACCTGACTCTAAAATGAAAGTTGAAATTATTTTTTAAAATTGCAGTGGAGGAGATCATGGGACATTGGGCCAGACAGAGGCAACCCAGTAACCCGGCAGTCAAGACAGCAGGGCCACCAGGTCTGACAGCAGGGCTATAAGCCAACTCCCCAGCATGTAGGGGTGGAGAGGGGCCAGTCACAGCCACAACTGGCAGGCTGAGACTGAGATCTAAGGTGAAAGCGACTGGTGGAGCCAACTAAGAAAAGGTAGGAGATTGAGGGGCTAGGAGCCAGAACCTGTAAATTTGAGCTTGCAGCAGTGACAACAAATTCATTTCCCAGCTGGAGGGAATGGGTGATCCCGCGTTGCCCACATGCAAAATGTAGGACAAGAGGATTGGGGAAAAGATCTCTGGCCATGTGTTCCTCCCTTTTGGGAACTCCTTAAGAAATGTGAAAGGTGAGGGCTGTCACCTGGCATGTCTTTTCCCTTTGAAACTTGGGACTTGTTGTAGGCAGCCCTGTCCATGCCAGTCAGGTAGAATGAAAAAAATCAGGTTCACTTGTTGAAACCGGTAGCTATAAAGCATGTGAGCTACTTTTATGCCTCAATTCAACGGAGCAAAAGAAAGGAATTCATTCTTTAAGAGCCATAGTCAAAGACGAATTCCACCATTATTTGGAAATGCAATCATGCCTCTGGACTGAAAAAATACCCAGTTAGGTTTAACTCCTTTAAACAGTTACAGTGATTCATGAGACGGCAACATTTTCTAACATCAGATTGGAAGACCTGTGAAGGGATTAGTGGGGGATGGGGCTCAGGCTTCCAATATGCAATTCTGTCCTGACGAAGACAGGAAAACAGCGTCTGTGTTCTGGATAGTCTGGTGTTAGTGAATGCATGTTTTGTGGTCAGAGTAAGTTATGGAAAATGTAAAGGTAATACTTTTTGCATGTGAATAGAGAACTCATTCAGAGCTAAATTATACCAAACATTTACTAGGTGTGTGTGAGGTGGCAGGCAGCAGGAGGTGGGACAAACCTCCATTGGAATTCTACATGTACTCTCTTGTTAATCTGTAAAAGACTTTTGGGCATTCTCTTATGGAAACTTCAGAAGCAGATGGAAATATTTTAAGATGTATAATACACATGGGCCTGTAACATGAATTTTCATTTTCCTTACAGAAGTGAACCCAGTGGAGTGCTGCATTATCCTCCATTAGTTAGCAAAAATCCCAAAGCCATAAATCATATTTATGGCTTCTAGAAGGTTTAGAAGCAAGCGTCTCATTTGTGAACATGAGCAGCACAAAAGCTGTGCTTCAGTTCTTCCCATTGTATTTCCATGGTCATGATCTGCTTCGTATCAGGTTGGTGATAATTCTAATCTTTGCCAACAATTCAGCTAATGCAGCAAATTTCTTCTTTTCACCCCCAAAGGAATTATGTCTTTTGAGGCTAGTAATTATCAAGCTCATAGGAAATGGAATAAGCGTCTTTTTTGATCAGAAAACTGTATCTCTTTCAAATTGTAAAATTACCTTTGGTAAAATATCCTGATTTTAATAATTTACTGAGGGTGTAATGCATTCTTTAAATGACACATTTATGTTGATGTACTATTAGTGTTGACAGTAATAATATCTATATCATAAAATCTATAGACAGTATTTTCATGGACCTATGACTAGGGAAATAAGACTGTTTTGACATAAAAAAATCTTGAGCGAAATTTGAATATGGCATCCAAAGAATGACTCTTTAGACGCTCAGCTTTGTACATCCCCATCACCACATAATAGGAACTGAAATTTACTCATTTCCTCAGCCTGGTGGACCTGTGCTCTTTCCATCAATGCAAGCGGCCTCACTGGTGCTGAATGGACAGCTCTGGATAGCATTCAGATCAAGGTGGCTGTGGGTGCCTAGGACCCACGAATGGCTTCTAAGGAGCTGTAAGCCTCATAAAATTAAATGCAAAATTGTGTGTGTATGATTGTATGCACATTTTCCCAAGAGGATCCATAGCAGTGAAACCTTGCAACCAATACAATTAAAGGATAAAATCTATTGCTCTACTCCTATCAAAAGATATGCAATTTTCATAAAGGGTACCCTAGCATTTATAAATTATAGTAATGTGCCCCATCTTCTATCCAGACCAGATAACCAAATGATTGTAACCTATTAACACCCAAACATCCACGTCAACTTTTCCACAAAGTAAAACAAGGTCTCTGTATGCATTGACTATATATTAAATATACCTTACATTCCTTAAATGTTTTACAATTATACCTTAATAAATTAACATATAATATATAGATATATTATACTTGGTATATATAATATATTTCACATATAGCTTATATATTATATAATAATTTATATTATGTGATACTTATATTATAAAATATAATTTAGATAATCATAATCATGATATATGTTATTTAATATAATATATTAACATATAACTTGATATTATTAATATATTAGAATAGTTATAGATACATAATATATGATTTAACTATGATTACATATTCTAGTTATATTATTTATATCTTCTATATAATATATTATATATAGACATAAATATATTTGATTATTATTAAATATAACTTAATATATAATATAATGTATTATTATGGAACTACTATATATAATCTATAACAATATATATAATATAGTAATATTAATAATATTAAACTTTGGGAAAAAATACTCTTACATTGTGGATAGTTTATTATTATATATGAATATCACTATATAAGATATATACTATATATTATATAAATATAATACATCAAGTATTTTATATAGATTTCATATGGTAATACCTTCATATACTGTTATATATGAAGTATTATAATAATATATAACACCTCAGTATATGTTATATATGAAGTATATAATAATTATAACACCTTAATAATTGTACTTTATAGCATTTTGGTAATCCAAAGGCAATTTATTTCAAAACTTAGAGTTTACTAACTTAATATAAGTGGGAGTGGAGGAGAGTAATTTGACAAAAAATGGAGCAGCAAAAAGTTCTTTTCAAATGTTTGATTATTGTTTCACAGTATATAATTGTAGTTCCTTAAAATATTAGTTTTTTATCTGTTTCTTATTTCTTGGAAAGAGCCCTTGGATGTCAAGGCTCCTCTGCAGGAATCGTGTGAATATGGATGAGTGCAGAAAAGCTGGAGAGAAGAAGTCGATAAATGTTTAAATTAACTAACTTGATTTTAAACTATCCAATAAATATTTCTCTTAGAAATTTAGGCATATTTGATCAATTTTGTTTCTAGTTTTTTCTTTTCTTGATCCGCTTCTCAGCTGTGGCTGCGATCTCTGGCATCTCCACAGCATTGATGAAAAAGCTCTTAAAATGATTTGTGTCTTCTGTCTTGTGTGGTCTTCTCTCTTCTCTCTCAGTTTAAAATATCAAAATTGTTTAACATCTTTCTAGGAAGCAGGTAACACAATGGTGAGCTTACAATCTTCCTCCTGTTCCTTTGTGTATAGGGGTCAATTTATGTTGGTAATATGGTGAATGATCAAGCTCCAATATTAAACTTTGGAGAAAAGAAATATCCTACATTGTGGAAGTTTGAATTAAAAGATCTCTTTCAAGTGCAGTTGAGAATTTAGCCATCACTCTATCATTCAGAGATAAATTAAAATTCAGTGTGCTAGTGTATGTGCATGTTTTAAATCAAAGGCAATGGTACCAAGAATGCATACTTCTGCCTGAGGAGTTGAATTGGAAAATTTTAATCCAGGTTATAAATCACTTGAGAGACTTTTAAACTAGCCACAAGGGGGCAGCAAAACACACAGGATTCCCTGAACCCACTGACGCAGGAAAATTCCGCCGTGTCTTATGAAGAAGGCAAACCAAAGAACGAACCAAAGTACCTGGCGTTTGAGCCGTCTTCGAACACTGGCATTTCTAGTACAAATACAGTGAGTCTAGCAGGGGGGACACGATACTTCCTAAGATAACCGAATAATATATGAGACACCAACTTTCAAAGTATATATATATATTTTTTTTTGATGTAGTCTCGCTCAGTCACCCAGGCTGGAGTGCAGTGGCGCGATCTCAGTTCACTGCAAGCTCCGCCTCCCCGGTTCAAGCGATTCTCCTGCCTCAGCCTTTGAGTAGCTGGGATTACAGGTGTCCGCCACCACGCCTGGCTAATTTTTGTATTTTTAGTAGAATCGTGGGGGTTTTATCATGTTGGTCAGGCTGCTCTCGAACTCCTGACCTCAGGTGATCCACCCGCCTGGGCCTCCCAAAGTGCTGGGATTACAGGCGTGAGCCATGTGCCCAGCCCCTTTCTAAATATTTCTTATGAAGGGCTGCTGTGATTTGCATCCAGGGAGGGCGAAAACCTGGCAGTCTCTCATGATACTTCCCAGTGGAGCAAATTGTAAATTCCTCTTCCTCCTTCTCCTATAAAGATTTCTCTTTATTCCAGGGGCAAATAACAATAGGTAAAATATCAATTAGATTTAACTTTTAAAAATAGGAAACAGACTCTCTTGCAGAAGCAGTAAATACTTATGAATCGCTTGGCGATTATCAGGCACTGTTCCGCAGGGAAGAGTCTAGATTACTGGTCAAACCTGGATTTTATTGTCAGACTTTCTTGGTGTGAAACTGTACAAGCTTGGGCAGATTTCTTCGCCTTTAGATGTCTTAGTTTCTTCACTTGTAAGATGAGGCTAATTCTATAGGTTGCTTTAAAGATTAAGTAAAATAATATATGCCAGCTCAGTGGTTGACATTTGATGATAATTTAATTAACAGTTATAAAATTGCTATCACAGATGAGTGGCATGTGGTATTAGTATTGTTTCTTGGTAACTAAATGATTATATGTAATTTCATTTAATTCTTACAACCAGTGTGAGAGACCAGTTTTACTTCCCTCCATTTTCATAGGTGAGAAGTTGAGGTTCAGAAAGACCGATTGCCAAATATAAATAAAACGAAAAAGCTAGGATTTGAACCTAATCATTTTTCTGACTCCCAGCTCAGGTACTTTCAACCATACCTATGTAGGTAGACTACCATCATTTTCCCCCGCTTTTCCTGGTAACTCCTAAAGTCACCCGAAGTCACCTAATAGATCTTGGAAATGACTTAGAAGTTCCACTAGGCCAGCACAAGGCAGGATCACATGCTTCTTATCATGCACTAATCAGACCAGGGTGTGGAGATGGAGGAGAAGAGAGAATTTCTAGTAATCATGGAGGAAGCGAGTATTATCCCCATGTCTCAAACCCAAACCAGCCTCAGCTGGAAAAATCTCTCTAAGGCAACATACTTTAAACTCATGAGCACACTTATTTGTGTATTTCCTATGTCATCAAGTGTCACCCTTGTGTAAGGGGGCAAGTGATTGTTGAAATGAGTTGACTCATCTTTGGTGAAGAGCTATATGGATGTCTGGAATCAGAATATGTTCCTGAGGTTTTTAAGTCTTGAAGAAACAATCAGTTGAGTGCATAGAATTTGCTCTCTTTGCTCTCTCTTAACATGGAAATGGAAAGACCCCTCTTTGCATTTTTAACTGGAGAAGGCATTCGTAGTTAATAGGCTTATAGAACATGTCCTCACCATGTGCACTCAGAAACTACACTGAATACACTTTTAATTATTTTATTATTATTTTTGAGACAGACTCTCACTCTGTCACCCAGGCTAGAGTGCAGTGGTACGATCTTGGCTCACTGCAACCTCTATTTCCCAGGTTCAAGCGATCCTCATGCCTCAGCCTCCCAAGTAGCTGACATTACAGGCGTGTACCACCACACCCAGCTCATTTTTATATTTTTAGTAGAGTCGGGATTTCATCATGTTGGCCAGGCTGGTCTCGAACTCCCGATTTCAGGTGATGCGCCCGCCTCGGCCTCCCAAAGTGCTGGGATTACAGGTGTGAACCACTGCACCTGGCTGTGAATGCACTTTTTAAAATTAAAAATACAAACATACAAACAAAACAAAACAACAAAACACACCCTCTCTGGGTAAAACAGCTGAATTATCCACCAATTCTTTGTTATTGTAGAGCAGTAGTTACGCCCGTAAGAGAGATGACCAGCGTGGAATTACAAAGAAAAAGCCTGCTGAGCTATATACATGCTTATTCCTTATTTCAACTGACATTAATGTGGAAATGATACAAGATACTCCTTTAGTACCTATTGATTTTCCCACATTATTTTACAGAAACTCTGGGGTCCCCCCAGATGAATAAAAGCTGTCCTCAGATCCTCACTTATTCCTGTGATACAGTGAGCATCACAAAGTAAAACGAAGTCTGAGCAAGATCCCTCTTGGTAAATAGTCTGCTGCTGAGTGCCCCATGGTACTTGGCCACTGTGACACCAATTTCAGAAGGTTAGATCTAAATGGCGAATGTTCTTAAAGTATCTTCCTAATTGTCTGTTGACTTTAAAAATCATATTTAACAATAGTATTCATTTATGTCCTAAATGGGAATTGTCTTGTTTTTCTCTTTGGTGCCCTTGATATTAAATTGCTGTGGTTTGGGGAGGATTCTAAGTGGACTCTGTTTGTTCTTACTGTGCGTAGGCCTTGAGGAATATACTGACTTCCTGTGAATTTGTCTCTCTGCAGAGCAAGGGGTCTGGGTGACCGTGTCAGAATGTGGGGTAAGGTGTGGGGGTGAGTGGGTGGGGGTTAGAAGCCTCCAACATGCCTAGAAACAGCTCTCCATTCTTTAGTTTATTCTTGAGCCAGACCTACAATCTGAAGAGTACTCTCTGTGTACTCTGAAGAAGGCACCATGATGTTTCTTTGGGCAGTACACACTTGCAAATGAAAGGTCATATTATGCTTGGTAGATTTCTCATCACTTATGATTATTTAAGCAGATGGGAAGGAATTCTACAAAATAAGGACATAGAAAGGCCGACGCGGTGGCTCAACGCCTGTAATCCCAGCACGTTGGGAAGCCAAGGCGGGTGGATCACGAGGTCAAGAGATTGAGACCATCCTGGCCAACATGGTGAAACCCCGTCTCTACTAAAAATACAAAATTAGCCAGGTGTGGTGGCGCATGCCTGTAATCCCAGCTACTCAGGAGGCTGAGGCAGGAGAATCGCTTGAACCCGGGAGTCGGAGGTTGCAGTGAGCCGAGATCATGCCACTGCACTCCAGCCTGGCGGCAGAGCAAGACTCCGTCTTTAAAAAAAGAAGAAAAAAAAGAAAAAATGTACATAGAATAGTCAGATATGAAAAAAGGCATAAATTATACTTCGTATAGTGATTCCTCTACTCATTTTTGATAAACTGTAGAACACTGCTTCCCTTGTCACACAATCCTTTTAATTAAAAAAAAAAATGCAACGATATACTAGCTGAATTTTTACAAGGAAGATTCTTAAGTCAGCTTTTGACATGGAGACATGTTCTTGCTGAATGAATAAATCAAGATAGAAAACCTTATTTATTTAGCCAGAAATGTGTCCTTGCAGCTGTTCCCTGGAGCTCCCAGAATTGCCTAGTAGTGGATCTCATAGAAAGAAGTTATGGGTGAAGCTTCAGCAGAAAAGGAACCAGAAAGACAATCACTAATATTCTTTTCTTCCCTTCTCCTCCCGTCTCTGCCCCTCCCTTCCCCTCCCCTCCTCTTTCTTCCCTTCCCCTCCCCTCCCCTT
>NW_016804051.1:1494598-1525577 GCF_001698545.2 Rhinopithecus bieti
CCCCCCTCTCCCCTCCCCTCCCCTCCACTTCCCTCCCTCTCTTTCCCGTTTTCTTTCTTATTTCTTCCTCTACTCCCTCTTCCTCCTCCTCCTTCTTTAAGAAATGACATAATTTAAGACACTGCTGCAGATGATTTAAAACATATATTTACCTTCCTTTTTTAGATATGACCTAAAAGGAAAAAGTGATGTAAAGGAAGAAAACGACAGGTTAGAATAGCTCCTCCTCCTCCTTTTCTGGTTATAAAGATTGGTCTCCAGTAGCATAATATGAAGGCAGCTGGAGACGATCTGCTCAGTGTCAGGGTGGTGTTATGTGCTTGTCTGAAAAATGAAAAGATGATTTAATCTTGTGTGTGTGTTTTAACAGGATTAACTTCATGACCCCATGGGAGGAGGGGTAGAGAAAGGATCTCACACCAGTGGCCTGAGGAAGTGCAATTATGGAAACTGGAGGGTGTGTGCTAACTACCAACCGGCACTTCAGTTGTGTTTATAAGGGTCCACACAACAACCTTCATCCTTGCCCAGGCTGTAAACCTCATCTGGGTTATTTTGACTCTCCATCCTGAAGTTATTTTTCTTCCCCAGTGCAGGTGAGAACGCTTTCATCAGGTCAGCAGGGAAAGGCATAGAAAGCAGGATAATGTAGAAATCTGCTGGGAGAACTCTCTTTTGTCCATGAGCTAAACATACCTTAATAACCTTACCTTTAAAACAAGGAACAAACAAAAAGCATACGTAAGAACCAGAAACAAAGAAAATAACAATGACAGTGACCAAACTAAACAAAAACAAAAACTATCTTGTACTCCTCTGGGTTGCAGATTTTTAACATAACTTTAAAAAATTATGATTAAAATAGATATTCATTGGGAGAATGCAGATAAGCAAGTAGAAAACAATGAAACCCAATCTTAGCATTCAGAAATAACTCTGGTTATATTTTTGGGGTTTAGACTCTCAAAGTGTGTGTGTATCCCTGTGTGTGTGTGTTTGTGTGTGTGTCTTTCCTACACACAACCAATACAAATATAAATTTACCAAAATGAAAACATGTTTGCTCTTATTACTCTTAATAAGCATACTCATTCTTTAATAACTGCAGAATATGTGATCAGATGAGTGTACTATAGTGAATATAACTGGCTGTGACTACTGTGTATGTAAGATGTCTCACGATTTTTCTTTCTCATAAATTGCTTCATAAAAATTGTTCTCGTAGCCAAGTGTTTGTGATGTTACAAATGTTTACTTAGGATAAATTCCTAGAAGCAGGATTTCTACGTTAGAGGTTAAGGACATTCTGAAAGCTTTTGCTGTTAAGTAATGTGAAGACACCAAGAAGCCTCACCCACATATTCTTTTGTCAGCAGTGTATGAGATGCCTAGATTGTTACTACTCCTGAGGGTAATCATTGAAGTCAAAGGAGATACTTAAAAGTGGATTTTAAAGAGGAATGACTAGGCAGTTTCATTCAGCCTTTTGGAATATTCAGACTTTATTGCATGACCAGTCTTTTTCGGGAGTTCACTTGTTACCAAATGACTTAGAGTCACCCTGAAGGCTGAAGCCTATAAAAGGGGTCATGCTGACGGTATTGTTCACTCACTTATAAGAAAGGTCACGTCTTTCTTGCTTTATTCAAAGGAGCGGAAGCTGGCTTGCTTCCAGCTGGGATATCCTGATTGGAAGTCAACTCGGACAGTCAGCTTTGCTCCTTCCTTACCATCCTCTTAGTGCAAGTTCCTCAAAGAAGAGTGTGATGTGTACACATGCTGGTTTGCACATACACAGTGCATCGAACACATGATCTACTTTGCCCATCCTGTGTGGCTTTGGGGTCCAAGGGGAGGGGAGAAGTAAGAGGCTGAGAAAATAGGCATTTCTTCCTGGTAAGTCTGTATCAAAGATTCGTGTTTGGCTCACCAACAGCTGCTACACTAATTATTCATCTTAATAACAATGAGTAACGATTTTTAAAACTCGCAAGCGCCTACCAACACTGCATTTAGTGCTATACGATATGCTTAGCTCAAAGTCCTTGTTGGACATTTTATAATAGCCTTTAAAATAATATCTTACATTCTCAAAGCCCTTTACCGTGGACAAAGTGTTTTCATATTGATAAGTGAATGTAGGGTGGGTGGTCAGATTTGGTGGTATTTTATGCTCTTTACCCGTGTTTGAATACTGCTCAATTTCAAGCCTGCTGATGATTCCTTCTGTTTCAGATCTATCGTTTAAATCTTTACTTAAAAAAAAAAAAAAAAAATCATGGGCTCAAATCTCTTATCCTACTTCTTAATGGGATGGGATAAAATGAAAGATGTGGTTAGCTGTGATGACACATTTAAATAAATAGAAAAAATAGAAAAGTCAATCATGTGGCAAGATATGCTTTCACTTAGTGTCTTGTCCCCTGGAAGTCAACATGAAAAAGTGCTCTGGGTCTTGGATTAGAAAAAAACCCAAACATCTTTCATGCATGGCTGGAAGCGTAAGACTCGTTACCCTGGCTCTAATCCAGTGCAAAGGGGAATTTCAAGAGCTGGTTCACATATTTGTAATTTTCCAGTTTTAAGCATACACTTCCTATCCTGGCCATTTGTGCTTTCTGGGGGAAGCCAGCAAATTGCTTGTGCAGAGGGAAAATGCTTCTTGATATCTTAAAACCGTAAAGTGCTGTGGGATATTTTTGGATAAAGAGTTCAGGGAGATCATTAATTTTGTAACCACTGTGTTGTCATTAGCACAGTTCTAGGCTTACAATGTTTTATTAGTGTGGTTTGCATGATTAGTTTACTTGGAGAATCATTGTAAATTATTGATGCTGTCATTCTGCTGTGGGGAAGCCTAGCAAACTGGAGGAAATAAAAAAGGCATAGATTTTGTTGTTGTTGTTTTTAATCCTAGTTTATGAGCTGCAGTACTCACTAAAGTGCTTTGGAAACCTACTAAAAGATTTATTAATTCAGGAAAAAAGATACTGGTTCAGAGGACCACCAGAGGAAGCTTCAGGGAGCAGAGGGGCCCCAGAAGGTCTTTGAGCAGGAAAATAGTACTATGAGCAACAAACTACCTTGTTTGATTGAAATGGAGCGTTCTCTCAGAAGTTGAAAGGCAATGGGTCAAAGAGATAAAACTTTGAGTCATTTCGATAAGAAATTTAAGAGTAGCTTTCAAGGGCTGGGCGTGTGGCTCCCGTCTGTAATCCCAGCACTCTGGGAGGCCGAGGCGGGTGGATCACAAGGTCAGGAGATCGAGACCATCCTGGATAACATGGTGAAACCCCATATCTACCAAAAATACAAAAAAAAAAAAAAAAAAAAAAAAAAAAATTAGCCAGGCGTGGTGGCAGGTGCCTGTAGTCCCAGCTACTCGAGAGGTTGAGGCAGGAGAATGGTGTGAACCCAGGAGGCGGAACTTGCAGTGAGCCAAGATCACACCACTGCACTCCAACCTGGGTGACAGAGCGAGACTCCGTCTCAAAAAAAAAAAAAAAAAGAAAAATAGAGTAGCTTTCAAGAAGCCAGAGCTAAGTGCTAGGACAAATCTCCCAAGAAGATGGACACAGGTGATATATCCTACATAGTACGCCCCGTAGTCCATCATGGGTGCTTACTGCATGAGCAGCTGCCCTTCTTGCCACTAAACATGGTGATCGTGACTGGCCAGAAGCCCTTGCTGGAGGAAGGGGAGAAGAGCAGAAGGCGTTTACATAAAAGATGCATCAGTACTTCTCATTGTGAAAATATACAAATAAACCCAAAGCCCTTGTTGATGGCCGACCCTCAGTCCTGGCACTCTTGCTGGATTGGCTTATCCTTCTAGATGAGCTATGCTCTTTTGTGATTTTGGCTTTCTGTAAATGGTATCCCACTGCACACCCAAACATAAACGTGCTTGTAACATGTCAAGTATCTCCTGAAACTCTTTCTGTATAAGTATACTCAGAACCACTTTTAATTTTAAACTGCAGGTTGCATTTTATAGTAGGATGTACTCTATATATGCGGTCATTCTCCTGTAAATGGATAGTTAGATTTTTCTGATGCTGCCTGCCTGATAAGAATGATGTTGTGGATTCCAGGTGTTTAATGTCAGTTATTTTCTGCCCAGTCAGGCGAAGGAGAAGTAATATTCCACGAACGTCTGAGGTTGGCTGGCCAGCAGAGTTTGGATGGTCAAACACAGTTTTTGGCTCTGCCTTTGATGGGTAAGTGCGTAAGACCCATGTTGTTGCTTCTACTTAACCTTAGAGGAAAACATCTTAACTACAGTATTAAGGGAACTATGTTTCCATCAGGGGACACTTGCATTTATTCCATAGGACAGTTCGGTTACGTTAATATTTTCTGATTTTCCTCTCCTTTCTGTAAGGGTAAAAAAAAAAATAATTTTTAACCTATGTTTTAGACTTCAGTGAGAACCCTCTCCTTTATTCACACTTTCATTACTTTTCAGTAGATTCACAGAAACATCTATGTAGACTTAACAGTTTGGCCATTAGCTTATGGTAAAGCTTAGGACATATTCTTCCTTGCCTAAGTGTATTAATTTATGATTTAAATGACTGTGTTGCCTTTTTGTTTTGTGACTGAGACAGGGCTGATACTGGTTATGGGATGTGAGTATCATCCCAGCTCCCATAAAAGAGGCTGATTTGCCTATTAAAATCATTAAAGGAACAAAATCTATTAGGCGAAATAATGATTAGGTCACAACATCCATGATAAATAGAGAACTGGCTAGTTAAAATGATCGAGTTAAAAATGTTAATTTTGTTCATGGGTTTTAGCGTTTTATGTTCCTGTTTAGCAGGAAGGGAGAATTTATTTAGGACTGAAATGAAGCTATTACAGGTGGTATTATTATTATAGAGTAACCCATGAAGAAGGATATTTTGTTTAAGCCTTCAATATCATACAATAAATATTAAGTATTTCATAAACAATAAAAATAATATTTTCTCTGTTGACTTTGGTTACTGATACTATTTGAAATAGAATAATGAGTTCAGTTCAGGATATCTGAGAGCAAAGATTACAAGGGAAAATTGCTGAAGATAAACCACCCCCCCCGCCCCCCGCAATCCTAAGGGCAGAAAAACAAAAAACTTTATCTTGTCTGGTCTAACTCATGTGGGAATTTCAAAGCATCTGAAAAAAGTTCTGGTTTGGAGGTGAGTGATTGGCCCTTGAATTTTTGACCCCTATAACAGGAATTAACTGATTTTTTGGGAAATTTGATGATGATGTATATGAATTTTCTTGGTCTGGGAAAGATTGAGTTTTGAAGAGTTGTTATGGAATGGGTCTTTCTGGAAGAGTCTAGTTTTGACTCAAGCTAGCTTCCCAAATGCTGCTTGAAATCATAATATCTTGGAGACATGCTTGTACTGCTCTTAAGTAGTCAGGGAATCTTTGTTTATTCCCTGGCAGCGATGTATGGCATTTCCAGTTACTCAGGCTTAGGGAATAGAGCAGTCTTCTCCCGCAGAACTCAACTCTGCACGCTGCAAAAGAATTGGCCTCGTTAGGGTACTTTTGATTTGTTGTGCTAGTTTAAGCAAGGGGCACTTGACTGGGTGTGATTTACTTTGTGTTTACAAGAGGAAAACATACAAACAAACAAACTTCCGTCTCTATTAGGTAATCGACAAATGTTTATGGAGTGTTTACCGTGCACTTTCAATTGTGCCATGGCCTTTTGGGGATATAAAAATAAATTATCGGATGTTTCTGAATTAGCTTCCCCCCAAACACCATTCTCTTCTCTGGGCAGGACTTTCCATTTAACTGTACCTAAAAGTCCCAAGTCAGATAATGTTTGAGATTGTGTCCTGCCTTCCCAGAAACATCAGCACATCTGGAGCTGTAGCCTTGGGGTTGCTTGAATTTGACTCCTTGCCCATTCTGCATGACTGTGTTCTGGACCCCGGGCAGGTCAGCTTTTTGTTTTGTTCCTGTCTACTGCTGGCCTCTTCAGACCTTGCACTTGTCCATATGCCTGCTCCTGTCTGTTCCAAGTCAGGTTTCCAGCTTCACTGTCTGTTGGGTTCAATTCCTATCAGCTACTGGGTCTGCTCCTGTCTTGGTCTTGCTTTGGTGACTCCTGTTCTACTCTTGGGCTCTAGATTCTGTTCTTTCTTTTAGCTCACAGCTTGGTGTTCAGCCATGGTTTATACCCATCATGACTTTATCTAGCTGTTCTCCAGGGGAGGTTGGGCAAGAGGATGTGTATGCCTTGGTGAAAAAGTATTACCTCTTTAGGGAAACTGTCCAGGATACCTGTGAAAACACATCTGTGACATTAGTTGTGGCGATAGCATGGTGGTGAGGAGCACATTCTGGAATTAGATAACGTTGATTCTCTGTCCTTTGTCTCCCATCTGTGTAGCTTTGTAGGGGTTATTAATCCTCTGTTTTCTCATATGTAAAATGTGAACATGACAAATTTCACAGGGTTGCTGTGGGCTAGAAGATGCGTAGGATATCCTCAGCATATAATACATGTTCAGTAAATAATAGCTATTGCTTTCATTGTAAGTGTCTGGGGAATTGCAAGTAGCTTGGTGTTACTATTGCATGCTTTAATAACTTGGAAGTTATGCTACAAGCTTGAATTAGTCCTTCTAATTTATTACAACTGATATATACATATTAAGTATCTTCTATGGGCAAAGGGTTATGTCAAGTACTTTCTAGAATGGAAAGTATAGAATATGATCTCCCTTGAAAGAGGTTGCAATTTATTAGGAAACAAAACAATTTTATTAAGAGGCCAAATGTGATAGATGGTGCAAGGGAGATGCCAAGTCTAGTGGGAGCAGAAGGAAAGAATGGGGTGTCTAATGGCTCAGATAATTGGAAAGGGCTCCATCAAGTAGAGGACATCTGAACTGGACCTTGAAGGATGTGAATATTTCTGGAGACAAAGAAGGGAGATATAGGAATTTCAGTAGGCAGATATTGAGGTAAGAGGGCATATTTAGGGTAAAGTGATCTTGAGCAGGTAGATATTGAGGTAAGAGGAAGTATTTGGGGAAAGCGGTCTTACAGTGTTGTTTAAATTGGGGATCTTTGTGAATGTACATTTGGAGACCATTGTATGAATGATCTCAAATGTCACGGCCAACAAATTTAGACTTTATTCTATGGCAAGTGAAGGATGTTGAGCAGCACAGTGTTATAATCAGGTTACATTTAAGCAAAGAGTGACTGGAATAGATCATGAGATGAATTGGAGCTGCTGTATTAGATGTGGAGGCAGTGAGAAGAGAGAATAAATTATTGCATTTGTCTAGGTGGGAGGAATCCTAGATTGTATTAGGATATAAGACAGAGAACATATAAGAGTCATTTCAGTGGTTGAAGCAAGAGGACTGATTGAATGCAGAAGGCAGGGAAGGTGGATACATTGGAAAACTCACTGGAGTCTGGGAGCCTGGGAAGACAGTGACATCATTAACACAGAAATGGAAGGAAGGAGGAGGATAAAGAAAGATGATCAGTCTTGTTTAGTGCATATAGACGTGGTGCCTAGGACTAGTGGCATATTCTGGTGGAAGTATTTAGCAGCCAGTTGGAAAGACCTTGTAAGGTAGCACTGCTCAAATCCCGTTGGGATCTAGTTTGTTTTTAAATCCATGTAGGCTAGAATCCTTCTCATACTTTTCTACTCAGTATTTTTTATTTATTTTTTGCACTATTCTCCTTAGCAGCATCTAATACCAGTTTTCCCCTTGGGGGTTTGCCCAGTGGTACAGTTAGGGAAATAATGATTCTGCCTGGTGTGTGTGTGTGTGCGTGTGTGTGTGCGCACGCGCATGCGTGTGGTGTGTGTGTGTGTTTATTATAGCTCAGTCTATAAGGGAACATGCAATCTTTAACTTATCTGACCTCTGTTTTCTAACTTGTAAAATATGATGAATAATAATCACCTTATGTCTCCTAGGATAGTTGTATGTCCAAATTAGAATGTCACTAAAAACACAATTAAAGTGCTATATAAATGAAATGAATCATTCTTATACTCATCATCAAAGTCCACAGAGGATGTCTTTCGGGTGACTTTTAAACCCATTACCCCATTGCTTCCTATAAAGTAGGAAATCACCCAATAAGAACTCCTTTTTTTTTTTTTTTTTGGCATTAGCCTGTGAATCATAGACTTATTTCTTCTAAAGTGACAATTAAAAGCAAAGAGAAAGAAAGCCCAACTGCACAAACACATCTATTTATATTTTAAACTGAAAGTGCATCACCCAAACCACAAAACCCCAAAACAAATTTTAGCTCCTTCCGAGCCCATGTCCAGCCCTTGGGCTCTCCCGGAGGTGAACTGCTGGGAAAGTGTGTGGGCTTCAAGCCCAGGATCGACTCAGTGGCTTCTTCCTCTCCCCTCCCCACGCCTTCCCTCCAGCACACCTGTTTGCAGAACTTCTTCCTCTCTTGCCCAGGCATTTTGATTCTGGTCACGACCACCTGTGAAGGATGACGCAGATGTAGCCCTACGCACATCCTTGCCTTGTTGAGGTCTTCAGGGTCCCAAACTGGGTTGATTCACCCCACAGGACGTTATTTTTAGCCTTTATCTCTTAGTGATTTTGTTTTCTTTCCGCCGCCTTTTGACCTGAGAGCTGGAAATAAAGTCCGCCTTCCATAAAGACGAGAAAGTTGTCAGTCATTTCCTTCCTGCTCACATGAAAGGCCGGCCCAACGGGGCTTGCAGAAGATGCTGAAAGTTCCAGTTCACTGGGTCCTGAAAACACCCACACTTTAGGAGTGAATTTCATCTCTTCCGTGTAGACTAAGCAGAGAGGTTGCCTGGGATAGGCAGCTGTTCTTTCAAAGGGTCTTGAAGATGCTCAAGGGAAATGCAATGAAAGAAAACCACATTTTCCCTCTCCTTTTGATCATGGTTGCTGAACCCAAACACCTGGGCAGCCTGCCTACTTTTAAATATTTGAAATAATTAAAAGAAATTCACAGGCAAAACGAGAAATCATATCACACTACAACATCATTGGACAGAAAACTTAGTTTTTACTATGAAATAAAATATGAGAAATTGCTTTGCAAATTTTGTAAAGTGCTAGGTATGTTACAGATCTCAAAAATTACAGTTTGTTTTTTCTGAAATGAATATATATGTATATATATCAAATGAAATAGAAATATATAAAATAAGAGAGAAAATATATGAGCATGCAGTATCTTTTCAATAGTGGAATTCATTTTGGGCTATTATAATTCAACCAGTTGCCTATTGATAAGCATTTTTGGAGAGGTATTATCAATATTAGTGCCCCTACTTTCCTCATACATTTATGAGTGAACTTTTCTATCATTATCATTCAGATTAAATTCTAAATGTGTAATTACTGACTCAAGGCATACACAAATTTTTAAAATTAAGTTATAGGTGATGAATGAAAATTATATATATTTATAGTATGCGACATGATGTTTTGATATATGCCTCTGTCATGAAGTGGTTAAATGAAGCTAGTTAACATCTCCATTACCACAATATACTTATTTTTTTTGTTGTGAAAACATTTAACATCTACATTCTTAGCAGTTTTTCAAGTACACAGTACATTATTATCAACTATAGTCACCCATTTCTCCAGGAAGACAGTACCAATTTACAGTTTCTACAAAGATGTATGTAAATTTCCATTTTCTCAAACTCTTGCCAGCAGAGGGTTTTATTTGCCTGTCTTCTTAATCCTTGCTACTTTGGCTGTCCTCTTTGTTATTGGGTAACTTGAATATCTTTGTATATATTTCTGAGCTATTTAAAATCTGTCTCTAATGAATTGTTTAATCCTTTCCCATTGTTTTTTCCTGTGAGGTTATCTTTTACTAATTGATTTATAAGAATCGCTTTCCTATTGGGGATTAATTATTTTTCTCTTACATATGCAAATATCTTCCCAGTTTGTTACTTGTCTTTTTGTTGCCATACAATTTTTTCCTTTGTTTTTAAGTGGCTAGGCCTATTCGTCTTTTCCTTTATGGTTTCTGCTTTTTGCATTGGATGGCCTTTTCTGTCACTGGATATGAGGCTTGCTTCTAGGCAGGCTTTGGAGCTGGACAGACCAACTTAATCCTCCCTTCTGTCTCACATTGGCTGAGACTCAAAGAGGTCAAATCAGTTGCCCAGGTCTGTAAATCAGGATCATAATCCCTATTTCACAATGTTGTTCAATGACAAGTGGGCTTAGAGGTCAAGAGCTCAGGACTAGACTTGCCATGAAGGAGGGCAGGGTGTTAGTTTCCTTTCTCCCTCTTATCTTCAAAATGAACTGCATACTGATTTAGTTCCTCTAAAGAAGGTCTCTTTTACTGTCTTGCTTTCAGTTAATACTAATAAATGCTCCACAGGGAAGTGATTCTCAGGATGTCCTATGGGTATCAAGGGAGTGCCCATCTCTTTCCTGCTTTAGCATCTTGTTTTTTTTTTTTTTTTTTTTTGGAAAAGAAAGTAGGTAATTTCTGTTCCTGTATTTTCATCAATTATTTTTGAAAGAATAATTAGCCTCATGGGAAAATGCAACTCAAAGATGAAAAACTAAAAGATTGAACATAGATGTTTGTGTGAAGGTCTGAGGTTAAATAGAGAGAAAAGATGAAGTTGAGGCATCCAGGAGATTCTTGGGAAAGAAGGGCTTCTTCCTTGTGGAAGAGACCTCCTTGGGACTTTATTACTTCTATATATGGCTTTATGCTAACAAAATCTAGGCTCAATCATTAAAAAAAGATCTGTTTCTGCTATAACCACCATATTCATCAGCAAGTCAAAAACTTTAGTTGTATATTGTATAGATAGAATGAAATAGGAAAAGATGCCTCGGTAAGAGGTTTACTTGGTTTCACCATCCAACATCTACCTACATGTTTTCATTCTCTCCAGAAATAATGAAGTCATAACTTTCATCTCTTTGCAAAGAAAGTAAATTTTCAGGGAAGCTCCTTTTCTCTGCCAGGTGTAAATTTTGAAACACTCCTCAGTTAGGTCTGCATGTACAAAGCAATGGAGGAAATACAACCAGCCAACAAGCTAATCCAAGAAATAGGAGCTCACCGTTACTTTACTCACCCAAATATCTCAAATCTTGGTTATTTCAGCCTGAATTATACAGAATTATTGAATCATTTTAAAGTCATTTTGTGTGTGTAGGCACAGTCTATTTTAGGGCTCTATTCTTTATATCCATAATCAGACGAGCTAATGTATGAAATACTAAGCTTTATAACTCTTGTTTCAATTTTCCTAATAATCTATCTCCTGCTTCTCATATAATAAAATTTAAATTTCACAAACTTTATTTGAAATCATCAGATAAGTGGGATTAAGGATAAATTCAGCATCTGTCATTAAAAGATAATCCAGATATGGGATGGGTATGTTTTTTTTTGAGATGGAGTTTTGCTCTTATTGCTCAGGCTGGAGTGCAATGGCCTGATCTTGGCTCACTGCAACCTCCGCCTCCCAGGTTCAAGTGATTCTCTTGCCTCAGCCTCCCAAGCAGCTGGGATTACAGGCATGCACCACCATGCCAGCTAATTTTATGTTTTTAGTAGAGATGGGGTTTCGTCATGTTGGCCAGGCTGGTCTTGAACTCCTGACCTCAGGTGATCTGCCCGCCTCGGCCTCCCAAAGCACTGGGATTACAGGCATGAGCCACCACACTGGGTGTGATGGGTATGATTTTTAAAGACTATAGTACAAATAATAACAGTAATAATAAACTATATAAATTAATTATTAATAAAAATAATAATCAAATAGTATTTTAGTACTTAGGATTGATTGGTTGATTGATTCATTCATCAAATACTTGGTGAATGCCTACTATGTATTAGACAGGATTCTGTATACTGAAGATAGAATGGGAAGCAGATAAGATCCTTGCACACACACAGCTAATTATCCTGTAGCCAATGGGAGAAACATAACAAATGAGAGAATGCGGAAATGAGATGACTGTAGGTAGTAATAAGCATATAAATAAAATAAAATCAGGAGATGTAAGAGATCATGTTGTGGTGAGGAAGGTGGTAGGGAAAATGCAATACATAGGTTAGGCAGGGAAGCTCTCTCTGTAGAGGTGACATTTGTGCTGGGATCTGAGTGATGTGAGAGTGATGAAGCATGTAAGGAAGAGTTTTCCAAACAGAGGGGAGAGCGGTTACTAAGGCCCAGGGGAAAAATGAGTTTGGTGGTTGTATGTATGATGGTTAATTCTATGTGTCAACTTGGCTATACCATGGTAGCCAGGTGCTCAGTCAAGTACTAGTCTAGATGTTGCTGTGAAGATATTTTTTAGATGAGATTCTGTGTAAAACAATACACTTTGAGGACATGGACAGACACTTCTCCAAAGAAGACATATAAGCGGCCAACAAACCTATGAAAAAATGCTCAACATCACTAATCATTAGAAAAATGCAAATCAAAACCACAATGAAATGCCATCTCACAGCAGTTAGAATCGCTATTATTAAAAACACCAAAAAGCAACAGATGCTGGTGAGGCTGTGAAGAAGAGAGAATGCTTATACACTCTTGGTGGGAATGTAAATGAGCTCAGCCACTGCGGAAAGCTGTTTGAAAATCTCTCAAAGAGCTTAAAACAGAATTACCATTTGACCCAGTCATCCCATTCCTGGCTATATATCCAAAAGAAAATACTTTGTTCTACCAAAAAGACACACGCACTGGTATGTTAATCACAGCACTATTCACAATAGCAAAGGCATGGACTCAACCTAAGTGCCCATCCATGGTGGACTGGAAAATGATAATGTGGTAGATATAAAAAATGTGGTATATATCATGTAATACTATGTAGTCGTAGAAAAGAACAAAATCATGTTCTTTGCAGCAACATGGATGGAGTCCGAGGCCATTATCCTAAGTAAATTAATGCAGGAACAGAAAACCAAACACTGCATGATCTCACTTGTAAGAAAGAGCTAAACACTGGGTAGTCATGGACACAAAGATGGCAACAATAGACCCTGGAAACTACTAGAGTGGGGAGGAAAGGAGAGGAGCAAGGGTAGAAAAACTGTTGGTTACTGTACTCACTACCTGGGTGATGAGATCATTCATATCTCAAATCTCAGCATTACACAGTATACCCAGGTAACAAACCTGCTCATGTACCTCCTGAATCTAAAATAGAAGTTATTCTTTAAAAAAAACACTTTGAGGCCGGGCGCGGTGGCTCATGCCTGTAATCCCAGCACTTTGGGAGGCCGAGACAGGCGGATCACGAGGTCAGGAGATCGAGACCATCCTGGCTAACATGGTGAAACCCCGTTTCTACTAAAAAATACAAAAAACTAGCCGGGCGAGGTGGTGGCGCCTGTAGTCCCAGCTACTCGGGAGGCTGAGGCAGGAGAATGGCGTAAACCCGGGAGGCGGAGCTTGCCGTGAGCTGAGATCTGGCCACTGCACTCCAGCCTGTGCGACAGAGCGAGACTCTGTCTCAAAAAATAAAATAAACAAAAACAAAAACAAAAACAAAAACAAAATTAGCCAGGTGTGGTGGCGGGAGCCTGTAGTCCCAGCTACTCGGGAGGCGGAGGCAGGAGAATGGCGTGAACCCGGGAGGCGGAGCTTGCAGTGAGCCGAGATTGCACCACTGCACTCCAGCCTGGGCAACAGAGCGAGACTCCGTCTCAAAAACAAAAACAAACAAAGAAAAAACAACAACAACAACAACAAAAAAACACTTTGAGAAACGCAGATTACTCTTGGAAATGCAGGTGAGCCTCATCCAATCACTTGAAAGTCTTAAGAGAAAAAAGGTTAGTGTCTCCTCTGGAAGAAAAAATTCTTCCTACAGACTCTTTGGACTTGAGCTGCAACATCAGCCTTCCCTGGAACTCAAAGCTGCTACCTTACCCTACAGGTTTTCACCTTGCCAGCCTCCACAATCACATGAGCCAATTTCTTAAAATAAATCTCTTTCTCTCACACACATGCTGTTTGCTCTGTTTCTCTGGAGAATCCTGACTAATACACTANGAGACTCTGTCTCAAAAAATAAAATAAACAAAACAAAACAAAACAAAACAAAATTAGCCAGGTGTGGTGGCGGGAGCCTGTAGTCCCAGCTACTCGGGAGGCGGAGGCAGGAGAATGGCGTGAACCCGGGAGGCGGAGCTTGCAGTGAGCCGAGATTGCACCACTGCACTCCAGCCTGGGCAACAGAGCGAGACTCCGTCTCAAAACAAAACAAACAAAGAAAAAACAACAACAACAACAACAAAAAAACACTTTGAGAAACGCAGATTACTCTTGGAAATGCAGGTGAGCCTCATCCAATCACTTGAAAGTCTTAAGAGAAAAAAGGTTAGTGTCTCCTCTGGAAGAAAAAATTCTTCCTACAGACTCTTTGGACTTGAGCTGCAACATCAGCCTTCCCTGGAACTCAAAGCTGCTACCTTACCCTACAGGTTTTCACCTTGCCAGCCTCCACAATCACATGAGCCAATTTCTTAAAATAAATCTCTTTCTCTCACACACATGCTGTTTGCTCTGTTTCTCTGGAGAATCCTGACTAATACACTACATGAGTAATAAGTTGAAAAGAGGAGAGACTAAAGTGACAAGAGTAAAGATGAGAAGAAATGGGTGGTATGGAACATGTTGAAGTTACGGGTCACAGGAATTACTCGTGAACTGAATGTATGAAGTGAGGGAAAGGATGAAGTCAAGGGCAATTCTTCTGCTAGGCACTGTGCTAGGGGCTCTCTCTCTATAATGCCTTATTTTTACAATCATCATCATCACTATTTTATTTTATTTTATTTTATTTTATTTTATTTTATTTTATGATGGAGTCTTGCTCTGTCGCCCAGGCTGGAGTGCAGTGGATCTCAGCTCACTGCAACCTCCACCTCCGGGGTTCAAGCAATTCTCCTGCCTCAGCCTCCTGAGTAGCTGGGATTACAGGCACCCGCTGCCAAACCCGGCTAATTTTTGTATTTTTAGTAGAGGTGGGGTTTCACCCTGTTGGCCGGGCTGATCTCAAACTCCTGACCTCGTGATCCGCCCCCCTCAGCCTCCCAAAGTGCTGAGATTACAGGCGTGAGCCACGGTACCTGGCCTATCACTTTGTATATGAGGAAAGCAAGAGCCAAAATTTTGAGTCAAATAACTTTTCAAAATCGTGAGCCTATAGATGTTCACATTTGTAGATTTTCTAGGATCATGTGAGACCAAATGCCAAGGAAATACTTTTCAATTGGTTTCTATTTCATGACTTGAAGTTGGGGGTGGGGGAAAGGATGGATTGTTACGGTGGTTTAAGATCCTATTGGTCACCTGTAGGTCAGTTTGTCCTATTAAACACAACACAACCGTCCTAGCATCTTGTTTTTCTTACACTTTATATCTTTGCCAGCCAATGACTCTTCACTTAATTATTTGTATATTACTTAATTGTTACTCAGTTCCAATCTATTGTTTAACACACATGCAAGTAGTTCAAAATTTTTCAGTCACAATCATATTAGTAATATCCTTGAGGGAAGAAAAGCGAGAAAGTGCTTGGTCGACTCCAGTCATATATACACATTTTGTTATTTCATCCTTCCATGTATCCTCCAGAATCCATGCTACCATTCCCATATTGCAGAAGATCAACCAGGGCTTGGAGAAATAAAGTATGATTTTTCTCAGATTACAGAAATAACAAATGACAAAAACAAGGTATAGAGAAGACATGCTACGACACTCTCCATCATTCATGCTATTAGTGTTTCTGAATTTTTTTCTACTTTTTTCTGATATCTTTCCTCTTTGGTTGTTTCATCCAACAATCTTCCCATCTGCCACAGCAAATAATATTAAAAATACATTCTAGTTAATATACAGTTTGTGTGTGTGTGTGTGCACATGAGCACGTGTGCACATGAGCACCTGCACTGGGACTCTTCAAATTTTAATGTAAGTGGGACTTTTTTTTTAGACAATTTTGCTCTGTTGCCCAGGCTAGAGTGCGGTGGTGCAATCTCGGCTAACTGCAACCTCCGCCTCCCAGGTTCAAGCAATTCTCATGCCTCAGCTTCCGGAGTCGCTGGAATTACAGGCACGTGCGACCACACTGGGCTAATTTTTGTATTTTTAGCAGATACAGGGGTTTCACCATGTTGGCCAGGCTGGTCTTGAACTCCTGACCTCATGATTTGCCTGCCTCGGCCTCCCAAAGTGCTGGGATTACAGTCGTGAGTCACTGTGCCCGGCCGTAAGTGGGACTTTTATTTATACTGATTTGGCAGCTTAAAATCACCCTTTCCCCTAGAAATGAACATATATAAGAGGAGACCATTTGACTTTCAAGACAAAGCTTGCTTGACTTCCTTTGCTTTAGTATGATATTAGTTCTATTAAGAGTTGTCTTTTCAGTTAATCTAATTATTTTGAGCAGTGACATTTCCTCATTTTGCACCTTTCAGTTAACAACATCCCCAGGATTTTTCTCTTATGGTCTTCATTATATATCGTGAGCAATGCGTTTGTTGGGAAATCATTCTGTAATTCTAGTGTTTACCTGAGTTCAATAACCCCTCAGCATAATACAGTATTAATGAGGACTTTCAAACAAGAGAGATAAAACGTTGAAATCTTCACGTGCTTGTTTGCAGCTTTTGGATACAGGAGATCATTTAAAATAGACTTTTAATTTTATTTATTTTTGAGTTCTGATAACTTTCTAGGTGACCTTGGTGTGTATGAACAGCATGGGCCAAGGAACTGTTTTTTTTCCGGCGTTCAGACGTCAGATTGCTTCCTTTCACACCTTGGAATGTCAGAAATGTACTAACTTCTTTCTCCCTGAGATGTTTTTCTCTTGTAGTATTATTACGGGGACAGCGGTATTCCGTTTACTTGTTGTCGGGTAGTTTTTCAGACTCTGTTGCAATTGAAACAAAAAGCCAATCAACAAAATCAACTCTTGCAATCACTTCTGTCACAAAGAAAATGTCACATGAACCTTCTCAAAGGCTGGAGATTTAATGCCAAAATGCATTGTGACATTTATAGGGTTTACCTTAGGTTTAGAACAGAGACCTGAATGCCCTAAACTTAGTCCTGTGGCTAAGGATCATTTGAGACCAAATGCCAAGGAAATACTTTTTAATTGGTTTCTATTTCATGACTTGAAGTTGGGGGTGGGGGAAAGGATGGATTGTTACAGTAGTTTAAGATCCTGTTGGTCAGTCTGTCCTATTAAACACAATACATGTGTATGGGGGAGTCTTGGTATGTATCCAATTCCATTCTCTATTAAATGACAATCTTGATAAAAGTTTATGGGTTTTACTAAACAAAACCAGAAGAGATTTGGTGGCAGAGATATTTAGTGTTCACAAAATATCAGGGCTTCCTTGCCTTCCTTTCTCCGCCTTGCTTGCAATTAAGTTCGAGCTGTGGACCTGTTTTGGCAAACGGGTTGTGAGCAGAAGTGATGTCTGCCCCTTTCATTTCTGCACCCCAAATCCCTCCATGACTTTTGGGTTCTCCCCTCCTGTGCTGCAGAGGCCTTGGGAGCTGAGATGGGGAAGTGGTGGCAACATAAGATGGAGAAGTCCTGGAGAGAATTTTCCTGGAAAAAAGTCTGCATTGGACTTAGCATGAGCAACAATTGAACCTTTGTGGTATAGAGCTCCCCATATTTTGGGTTCCCCCTTACCGGCGAAAGGTTAAATTTTCAAATTTGTATAATATCAGGATGACTGTCCAAATTTTTATCATAGTTCTGAAACAGGAGAGTTCCCTGACCCACCTCCTGGGACATGCGACAAGGGTGTGGCTCCTCTGTTCGGTAGCTGCCACTGCTCAAACTCCTTATGGGAGGGGGAGTATGCAGACAGACAGGTGCAGAAGCTCAAGCAGGTGTGTGTTATAGTGAGCTCTTTTAACTTTGTTGTCTATGTAAAGCTTAAGTGTTAACCAGCTCAGTGGACCCTCTGCCTTTTTGCAAGGACAGAGGGGCAGAGTGACAGCTTTCTGTATTCTGAGCTCTTGTCCAGTGTCCCAGAAAAATTGGGTCACAGATGGATTTGAAGGATGGTGAATGCTGGGGTTTTATTGAGTGGTGGAGGTCATTCTTAGATGGTGGATGGGGAGCTGGGAAGGGGATGGAGTGGGAAGATGGTCTTTCCCTGGAGTTAGCTGTCCAGTGGCTGATTCTCCAACCGTCCCCAGCCGAACTCCTCCGGACATTCCTTCTCTTCTCCCCGTCTCTACTACTCTTCTGCTCTTCTCTTTCTCTTCTCCTAGAGCTGGGGATTTGTGGTTTATATGGGTACAGGATAGGGGGGTGTGTCGGGCTAAAAGACAACTTTTGGGTGCAAAAACTGGAATGCCTGTTCCCATTTAGGGCCTCAGGTATGTAGGCTTGAGGGTAGGGCCTTTGCTCGGGACCCCCACCCTCCTGCCTCTTGTCCATATCAATTCTAAGGCATTGCCTTGGAAACTGTCTGAGAGGTAAAGATTTTATTTCCACAATCTCGTAATTCACATCCCAGTCACTTATGCATATGTCTGGACAAACTTTGGTTGCAGTGTTTGGCAGCTCTTTGTGCTCTGCAAAATATTTCTGTGACATTTGAAAAGCCCAGACAACCCCAACAATGTGGGAGTTGAGGAGGAGAAAATGTAGAAGCAATTTTCCTTTAGAGTTATGCATTTTGCACACAATGCATAGTAGGAGGAACATTTATGTGAACTGTGCTTTTGGGGCATCATTGAAAGTTATGGCCTGTAAGAAAATGGGAATCAGTTTTATTTAAGTTGCTCTTTAAAAGGCAGCCCTAGAGGAAATTCTATCCCCATTATCTCTGTCAACTGTAATTTTTATGTCTTGCTGCTGACTCTCTATTACACTCCTACACTCCTACCTCTCAAGTCATCTTCTCTATCTACATGGCATTATTCCACTTGGGTTTCCTCCCATAATTCATTTTCTCAACTTTAAATTGATATGTTTTTTAGAAATAGGGTCTCCCTATGCTGCCCAGGCTGGTCTTGAACTCGTAGGCTTCTCCCACCTCAGCCTCCTGAGTAGCTGGGACTAGAGGAGTCACGTACCACCATGCTTTGCTTTTAGCTCTTTGTTTTTGAAATTATCTCAGACTTAAAGATAATTTGCAAAAATAGTACTAAGAGTTTCCATATATCCTTCACCAGGTTCCCCGAATATTCAAATTTATTTATTTCTTATCTTCTTTTATTTATTTTATTTACATGTTTATTATTTGTCTTCTTTTTCTTTCTCTGAAATTTTTGGGAGTAAGTTGCAAATATGATGTCTTTTATCCTGAAATGCTTCAGTACATGTTTCCTAAAAATAAATGTTCTTTCACATAACTGCAGTACAATAAGCAAATTAGGAAATTAATGTTGATCTATTTAGTCCAGCAGTTGGCAAATGTGGCTTCCCATTTATGTTTGTAAGTAAAGTTTTATTGGAACACAGCCATGCCCATTTGTTTATGGACCATCTTGGCTGCTTTCTGCCTACAATGGTATTGTTAAATAGTTGTGGATAGAGACTGCATGGCCTGCAGTCTCTGAAAACATTTACCATCTGATCTTCTAGAGAAAACACTTGTGAGCCTTCATCTAGTTGACAGATCTTATCAAATTTTATCATTTGTCCATAATGTCTTTTACTGCAAAAAAAAATTATCATTTGGTATCCTGTCCATGATCACATATTATATTTGATTGTTATATCTTTTTATTCTCTTTCATTGTAAAACAATTATTTGGTGTTTATTGTTCATGACCTTGATACTTTTGATAAATACAGGACATTTATTTTGTAGACCACATTTCAGTTTAGGTTTGTCTGAATCTTTCTCATGATTTGATTTACATTATGCATTTTTGGCAATATTCAGATGTGAGGTTTTGTCTTTCTTAGTGCAATCTTATGGGGGGCACATGATGTCTATTTTTCTCATTATTGGTGGTAATTTTGATCCCTTTGGTTAAGATGATAGGGTTTCTCCACTGTAAAATTACTGTTTTTCCCTTTGTACTAAATACGTGTCTTGTGGGAAAATGCTTTGAGTTTATGTAAGTATCTGTTTTTTAAATCAAACTTCCACCCGTAGTTTTAGCATCCACTAATAGTTCATCTCTATAACAATTACTATTATGGTGGTTTCCCAAAGCGATTTTTCTTTTCTTGAGACAATGTCTCGCTCTGTCATCCAGGCTAGAGTGCAGTGGCGCGATCTTGGCTCACTGCAACCTCTGCCTTTCGGGTTCAAGCGATTCTCCTGCCTCAACCTCCCCAGTAGCTGGGATTACAGGCACCTGCTACCACGCCTGGCTAATTTTTTGTAGTTTTAGTAGAGACAGGGTTTCACTATATCGGCCAGGCTAGTCTCAAACTCCTGACCTCATGATCCACCCACCTCGGCCTCCCAAAGTGCTGGGATTACAGGCGTGAGCCACTGTGCCCTGCTGAATAAAGGAATTTAAAAATTCTCTTTGGTGGCTCACACCTGTAATCCCAGCACTTTGGGAGGCCGAGTGGGTGGATCACGGGGACAGGAGTTGGAGACCAGCCTGGTCAATATAGTGAAATTCCTTTATTCTTCCATATTTGCTAGTCTGAAATCTCTTCTTAGCAAGGTTCTTCCTCTCTCCCTTCTTTTTCTTTTATTTCCTGTTTCCTTCCTTTCTTTTTCTTTCCTTCTTTCCTTTCTTTTCTTTCTTTTTCTTTGTTTCTCTTTCTTTCTTGCTTGCTTGCTTTCTTGCTTTCTTGCTTTCCTTTCTTCTCTTTCTCCCTCCCTCGCATCTTTCCTTCCTTCTTTCCTTCCTTCCTTTTTTCTCTTTCTTTCTCTCTTTCTTGCTTGCTTCTTTCTTTCCTTTCTTCTCTTTCTCCCTCCCTCACATCTTTCCTTCATTTCCTTCCTTCCTTCTTCCTTCTTTCCTCCCTCCCTCCCTCCCTCCCTCCATTTTTTTTCTCTCTCTCTTTCTTTCCTTATTTTTATCATCTCATGGGTTTTTAATTTTATTTTGTGGTCTATAATCTATAACTATGGTTTATTTTGATGCTCAAAATGTTCTAGGAAAATTTTTACTTTTAACAATGATTCATTAGGTAGTAATTTGAAATACTAGAGGTCAAACGCTGTGTTTCAAACATCTCTGCATAGCCGTTGCCTAACATAGTGCATGGAAATGTTATGCATTCAATAAATATTTTTTTGAATGCAGGTCCTAACTCAAATGACTAAAACACTAAATACAGAATTTTAAACACGGATTAGACAACGTATTAGGCATATGTTGGAGTATAGCTTCAGTATTATAGCCAGTGTGAGCAGAAACCATGATTCTTTTTTTTTCTTTTTTGATTAATATTTTCAGAGTAGTGAGGCTCACTTGATTTTTAAAAATTAAATCAATGTTTTCTCACTTGCTTTTGAGACTGAAATCTCTTTATCAGAAACATGGCTTTCCCTAGACATATTCTAGTTCTAGCTTAGTGGGAAGTGTTTCAAATTCCCTTGTGGTCCAAAACCTTCTTAGTGTTATCCAATTGGTGGAAAGTGATTGTCTTAGGGATTCAGGAAAGATTTTTACCTGACTCCAGAACAACTAATTCAGAATAAAAGCAGTTTTATGTATTTGCCAAATCTCTATTTTCTGACATCTATGAAAACTTATCACAATAGTACTTCTAAGAAATGATAATGATGTTCTCTTACTCAACATCACCCTCTTCAGCTCCATTTTTCCCTCTAATTTGTCAACAAGGGGAAAATTCCAGATGATGCTTTGCGTTTTGCTGTTATGACTACCATTTATGATTTGTCCTTGAAATCAGTGAACTGGTTTGGGGTAGGACGGGCTGGTTTGGGAATTATAGGAATGTTACTTGAGGCTGTCTGTGCCTGGAAGGAAGCCATGAGTAGTAAAGAGGAAATAGCTGAGATTGGCTTAGAGGAAGTGTAACGAGTGATATTTTCCCCATTCCTAAGTCAAGTCTTTGCTGTTACCGTCAATAACTGCTAACTCAGAGGATGCAACCTTAGTAATTCATTTCCTTAAGTAAGTGGATTCTACAGGCATGGTGCTTACTTCTTGGCAGATACTGAAGTATCTAACAGGGCTGCAGCAGGGCTTCCATATTGTCAGTTTCTGTACCCCATGTGAGCCTCTGCCCTCCTGCTAATCTTCCCAGTCTGGGAAGTAGACTTGGGCAGAGATCAATCTTCCTTTTGGCTCTATGGCATGGCATAGCTGAATCAGGAGGTTTAGATGCATAATATCCTTGCTTTCTGATTACCTCATGAATTGCCTCTTGATTCTTGGAGTAAAATTGGTCTATTTTGCCTCAATTTTGGAGGTTAATTATCTAAGAAGGTAACAACATTTTTTCTTGGAAGTAGGTGTTCATTCTATTTGGATAGCCGAACGAAAGTTGTTCTTGGGAGCAACATGACCATCAGATATGTGCAAAGCAATTTAGAATTCATTGTACAGGGTGTCATGCATTCATTATTTTCTCCAGAAGCATTAGGCATTGTATTTTAACTGATGTCTACAGCATCTGACTGCAGGAATTCCCTTGAGCATCTCATTTGCCCACCCCCATTATCATTTTTCCCCCTTCTGAGCTCTCCTTCAGCAAGAACTCTGTTTCTTCTATGTGCCCTGTGACACATCATATAAATTGCTGCACCAGATTGTGATGAACCTTGATATTCATGGAAACCGCAACCCAGGTGGGAGATAACCTTTGACAGGCTCTCTCCTATTCTTTAGTGGCCAGTTTCACAAAGAGCCTGCAGGAAGCTGCTTCCAGCAGGCTGAGTCCTGAGGAGGAGACGATAACAGTGGGAGAAGCACCTGGTAACAGTGGCACTTCATCCAGGAAGAAAACAGGATCTAAAATATAAACAACATCCTTACAACACAAGTGGGTGCACAGTTCACTCTCGAGTGTGTTTGACTATATTCTTCCAAGAGTCTCATGAGAATCTTACTGAAACAGGAAGATGGTCAAAAGATGAATCGAAGTGTCAAGATTTCCAGTGAACATCATCAAAAGGTTTTCTGTTGTTGTTGTTGATCTTTTATTTTTAAACAATGAGTATGACCAACCATGCTGTATCTGCAATGTCGAACTTTTTTTTAGCTGAATAAAAATTTAAATACTTCAGAACTGACACTATTTTAAGGGAAATGATGTAAATGGGAACAAAACAAAAAGAAGAAAGCGTTTTGATGATTCTGTCTTTCTAAAAGCATCTCTTCCAAAGCAGATGTTATATTTATTAAACATCATAGGATCAGTAAGATGACATTTATTAAGTGTTCGCCATTCCAGGCATTGTGCAAGGTGCTTCCTGGGTAGCATCTCGTTTAATACTCTGGAAAGTTATGCACAGAGAGGGTAAGCAGCTCTCCTAGTGTCTCACAGCTAGTAAGTGATGGACCCAGGACTGAGACACAAGCACTGTAGCTCAGAGCTGGCTTGCTTGTCCTTTAGACTTTTGCCTATCTGTACCACTTATACATTTTAATAAGAATTGTATTGATAGAGGCATGAGGCAGAGAAATCCTAGGCAGACAGGGGTGGGCCCCTGGCAAAATCCCACCTTCAGGTCAAAAATCCCGAAACCCGCGGCTCAAAAGTGAGAATTTCTATCCCTGTTCGCTCACTCTCTCTCAATTGGTTCTTTCTGAATAATGTCTTTCTAGCAATAAAATGTTGCCTTTTCCAAAACTACCTATGGCCTGGCAGGATCCCCATCTTGTGCCTATAAAGACCCAAGACTCAGTCAGTAGAGGAGAGAAGCAGCTTGACTGGAGAGAGGTGACTTGACTTCAGGGGGATGGCTGGACTTTGGAGGAGAGACAGCTTAACTTTGGAGAAGAGCCAGCCAGAGACAACCAGACTTCAGGGAAGATTATCTTCCTTTCCTGTCCCCTCTCAAGCATCCCTCTCTGCTGAGAGCCACTTCCATCGCTACATAAAATTCTCCACCTCCACCATCCTTCAAGTGTTCGTGCAACCTAATTCTTCTTGGATGCCAGACAGGAGCTTGGGATCCACCAAGTGTGGATACCCAAAAAAGGTTGTCATACTGGCCCTATGTGGTCACTGGTGGAGGGCAGCTGCTCCACACAATGAGTCAAGGAATCTACTGAGCTGATAACACACTGCTGTCCATGGACGGCGGAGCTAAGAGAGCATTGTAACATGCCCTCTGGGGCTTCGGGGTCACAGGCACCCCCCACCCTGGCATTGCCACGGGGCCTGCCTGGTGCCTGCTCCTGCCAGCACCCAAAGCGGCTGTCTGGAACACTCGCTCGCTCATACGCTCCCTCCCGCAAAAGGTTGAGTGCAGCAGGCCAAATAAACAGGGCACCTCTGTTGCAATTCCAACGAAGGGGTCGAGAAAAACTCCTGCATCAGTATTATGTCCATACTCTTTTTAAAAATATCCTGTGGCTGGTAAATAAAAAGTCATGATCAGTATGCTAATTTTGTTTCTTCAAATTGTCAATGTCTCTTTAGTCATAGATTCAAAACACCAATAACATTTCATGCCAAAAGCCATTTCCTTAATATTTCTTATGGCCTTCAGTCGATGCCACTACATAGGTTTTAAGGATCAGGCCCAAGACCTTTTGCTATAAATTATCAAGAAAAATCTGCTGGGTGTGATGGCTTATGTCTGTAATCCCAGCACATTGGAAGCCAAGGTGGAGAGATTGCTTGAGTACATAAGTTTAAGACTATCCTGAGCTTATCTCTACAAAACAAAAATAAAATAAAATAAAAAGAAAGAAAATGAAAAGTAATATCTCTACTTCAGAACTTCTCTATAGTTTCCTTGTTTATTGCAAGGAAAAGAAACTGAGGCAGAAGACAAATTGGGAAGGTAAATGTCAAAAGTAAATGTGTCATTCTTACCTCTGAACAGGTATAACTATCATGAGTTTTTAAGAATGGTGGACATCCGAGCTGGTTCCTGTTATTCAGAGCAGACCACTCCTATAACTTCAGCTGTTTCTTCAGTTGGGTTGCCACTGACATTTCTGGGATGACCTGAAATCTCTGGAGATTAAGACTTTCAGAACTAGGTGTTCCTGAGCATCTTGAAAATGCACCCGCCCACCTGGTCTAATTAGAAAAGTTACTATTTCAACAAATAGCACATTTTTCTAAAACGAAATGGGATAAAATAGCTCCAGATTTTAAGACAGGTGGTAAATTCTATCTTGTTGTAGTCATCTTCATGTTATTAATTTATCCATTCATGTAGCAAATGTTTACTGAGTATGTGCTGTGTACCAGGCATTTTTCCAGGGTTGAATGCAGCAGTGAACCAATATAAAAACTGCTTTCCTCCAGTATCTTTTTTTTTTTTTTTTGGAGACGGAGCCTCGCTCTGTCGCCCAGGCTGGAGTGCAGTGGCCGGATCTCAGCTCACTGCAAGCTCCGCCTCCCGGGTTTACGCCATTCTCCTGCCTCAGCCTCCCGAGTAGCTGGTACTACAGGCGCCCGCCACCTCGCCCGGCTAGTTTTTTGTATTTTTTAGTAGAGACGGGGTTTCACCGTGTTAGCCAGGATGGTCTTGATCTCCTGACCTCTTGATCTGCCCGTCTCGGCCTCCCACAGTGCTGGGATTACAGGCTTGAGCCACCGCGCCCGGCTCCTCCAGTATCTTATATTCCAGAGTGTTATTAAGTGGTCCACATTTTATTTCTACTCCATAACTGGAGATCAAAAGAACAAATGATGGAACATGATAATAACAAAAATATAATTGCTTTGTTAAATTTTAACAGGTATTAGCTCCTTAATCTTTAGAAGAAATTTATGTAGATTTTAATCTACAAAATGGCTAAGTTTTGATTCAACCAAATGCAATTATTATTCCCATTTTAAAGATGAAGAAAAAGAGAAATCGATCCCCCCGTCAATGAACAGATTTCCTAAATATCATGTAGATAAATGTGTTGGAACTGGGATTGAAACCCAGGACCCCTGACTCCAGGTCCACACGATCTGTCACCATGCCCTACTGAATCAGAAGGGTAGAACTTGTAATTAAATATGTCCAGGTGAATAGAATTTTAGTTTAAAGGAAAATTGGCAACTGTTAATGTAATCACTCTAGATGTTAACACAATATAGCCAGCTCCCACTGGCTTAATTTTATTTTCATCATCATCTTTATATGCCAGTAGCATTTAGCCTTTGTAATGTTTTTTAGGTGCCAAGATAAGCTCTGGAGAAAGAGTTTCCTTTTGCAGTGAACCCAGTGAATCTCTTATCCTTCCCCTAAGATCAGGAACTATTTTAAGTCCCTGACTTCTAGTGAATGTTGTGGAGATTGACAGAGGTGCTGGTTGTATTTTGCAGTTTTATTAACTCACCCATTCTGACTTTCCCCAAGGCACATCAATAAGACGAAGCTATCTACAAAAGGTTCCTTGCGACTCTTTTATGTGGGGTATGCCTGAGTCTTGCAAAAAAGCCAAAGGGCCTTAGCTTCCTGCAGGAAATCTGTGACTAAATCCAGGACCTAGAGCGGAAACACTAAGTGTATCGTGGGAGAAAAGGAAAGCAAAGTGCTAAAGTTGTTACTCTGAACAGAGGATATTGGAGCATCCTGCAAAAAACTTCCTGTTTAGCCAGGAGACTAGAAAACAAGATGAAAAACACTTAACTTCAATGACTATTGTGTAAATATATTTTTATACTTTCATTATCTTGGGCAGGGCTTACTCACAAGAACTCCTGGTTTCCCAAGGTGGAGGGTTAGTCACTGAGTCACACCCAGCCTCCCATCTTCCTTGTTTTGACGGCCACACTAAGACCTTGTGTCACTTGCGTAGGCTATCCCTAGGCCTGTACCACATCCTATGCTGAACTTTCTTCCCGAAATGTACTTCCTTCAACTTGTGTTAAACAGCCTGTGGGACAGATTCAGAGAATGCATGGGAAATAACCTGCCTTCAGCGATCCTGCCTCCTCCAAAATCAGGCTAGGGGAACCAGTGGCTCAGTAAAGAGCAAGAAACACTTTTGTATAAATAAAACGAAGCTGCTATTTATGCTTTCTATTCTGAAACACTTTCAAATGGTAGAATAAGATGAAATTCAAGAAGGAAAATTGGAGTTTGTAGGGAGGGCTGGAAAATGTAAATGATTAGAAAAAAAGAAAAATTGGAGTTTTGAATTCCTTTATTATGACAATTTTAGATACTTGGTCGAGCACATCCCAAATGGTGTTATATTGTGTTAGATGTTAGAGTATGTGTGATGTGCGATGTTGTACAGGGAGTGACTCTGAATAGAGACATTCTCAGTTATTTTAAACTTATCTCACTGGATTGTTTCATATGGAATAAAGTAGAAATGGTTTAAATGGGAAAGGATGGAAAGCTAGTCCCTTTTTCTTTATGTTAGCTGTTGAGATTTACTAGTGCATCTAGATTTACTAGTGTATGAGGGCTGTTTAGCCATCTTCCTTCCAAGATCTTCTTAATCTTCCTTTTCTCCTTCCTCTCCACCCTCCAAATCAGGATGACCTCATAATTATTCTTTTTTCTTGCACCACCAGTTCTGAAATTTCCTAATTAAAAACACTAGCAACAAATAGATAAAGACAGAGACGCCCCTTCCATATAAATCAGTAAAGATGAAAAAGCGTAATTAGTGACATAATGTGGTTGGCTCTGTGTCCTCACCCAAATCTCATCTCAAATTGTAATCCCCAGAATCCCCGCGTGTCAAGGGAGGGACCTGGTGGGAGATGATTGGATCATGGGGGGCGGTTCCTCCATGCTGTTCTTGTGATAGCGAGTGAGTTCTCATGAGAGCTGATGGTTTTATAAGTGTTTGACAGTTCCTCCTTCACACACACTCCTCTCTCTTACTTGCCACCATGTAAGATGTCCCTGCTTCCCCTTCCACCATGAGTAAGTTTCCTGAGGCCTCCCCAGATGTGTGAATCTGTGAGTCAATCTCTTTCCTTTATAAATTACCCAGTCTCAGGTATTTCTTGATAGCAGTGTGAGAATGGTCTAATACATACTGTGTCTGAAATCCTGTTTTCTCTTCTGTTCTTTCAGACACCATAGATTTGAATATAAGCTAGCTTTGGAGGCAGAACTCTGTTGGTACTATGTTTGTAGGATAATATTTGTTTGCTAAGACTCTGATTCTGTTCTACATATAGTTCTATGTATTTCTTGTAGTTCTTAAGAATGCTGTGATGAGTTATAATAATAGCAATAAAAATAACATCTGCCAATTGTTCAGTTCCTTTCCCTGGTTGTTAATTTTGATAACCTCTTTATCAACAATGACCTCCTCTATACTGCTTTCAAGGACTGTACCTTGGGCCATGTTGACAATTCGAGTTGTTCCACTTTAGAAACCCAGATTTCCCTCTCTCTAACTCCGATCACTTATCTTCTGGTTAACTCCTAACAGGAGCTCCTATTATACTGGTTCTTTGGTCCTCTCATGACCTCTGGTCCTTTGAACATTTCTGTCAGTTCCCTCTGGTCTTTACGTCTCTTCTTGCTTAGCTTAGCTTCACACATTTCACTTCTTGACTCACTTCTTTTGCCAGTATCCTAGATAACTTTGCTCTGGTTGTCACTGTTTTGTTGTTTGACCTCATGTCCACAAGACTGAGTTGTTAGTATACATATGGTTAATCCAAGCAAGTTTCCTTCTTCCTTTAATCACATTTTTATTATTTAATTATTTTCCCCATCCTCCTCCATCCCTGATCCATTAACTCTTCTTGGCATGACACCTATGGATTATATTAGGGGATATCACTTCAATCAGATTTCCACAGTTGTATTTTGACTTGAATATATCTAACCACCTATTAGATTAGGGCCATTCCTTTTGTTGCTGTTTTCTCTACCTGGAACATTCCGCCTTCAGATTCCTAGAGAGTTTTCTCCTTTAGTTAAGTGTCATCTCATTAGCAAAGCTTATCTGGACACTGTATTTAAAATTGCAGCACATCTTATGATAACTTTTGAGGGCAAGCATCTGTCCATATACATGTTACCTGTTTGGATTTTCTGTCGTGGGAAGTGTCTGTTCAAACCTTTTGCCTACTGGATTTTTAAATTTTTTTTACTGCTGATTTCTCTGAATTTCTAAAATAATCTAGATAGTAATTCCTCCTATTTTAGATATTGCAAACTTCTCTAAACTCTTTGCAAATGCTATTCTTCACTCAACAAAAATCATTTATTCTGATGTAGCTGTATCTATCTATAAAAAGGCAAATTAAATTATGTAAAGTCCCTATGGAAAATCCATAAATGACTCTTAAGATAAAGATGAAACGTCTTAACGTGTTAAATCCTCCAAAGAGTACTCTTAGCTCATCTCTTCCTACTCTCCCTCCTGTTCTTTGCTTTCTTGCTATAGTTTGATTGCATCGTTTACCTTCTGAACTACGATGCTTTTGAGATAAAGAGGTGCACTATTAATTATTATGCCACAATGCTTAGTATAAACAGGAACTGTCTGGGTAATCTGGGACTTCTGTTTACCCTACCTATATGTGACTTTTGGTTTTTCTGAACTTGACACATACTGGGGGGCCCATGTCCCACATGTTTTTCTCTGTCTTCAATGCTCCTTCCTGCTCACTCCACTTTCATTGGATAGCTCCCCCACACCCCCATCTTTTAGGTCTCAGAACCATGCCAATCCTCTGAGGCCTTCTCTGGCCACAACTACCTACCCTTAAACACTTTATTTCTTCTTCTTTTATAATATGCATTACACTTTTAAAAAATGTTTTCTGCCCAGCTTGTCTTCTCGAACTGTTAACTTACCTGCCCACCTTCAAGAGGGTAAGAACTTATCGATCTTGATCACTGCTGCATCTCCTAGGTCAAGCGGATGCCTAGAACAGATTCAGTGTTCAGTCCAAACTTGTTGAATCATACAAGCTCAAAATGATCTTCACGGTACCTCTAATTAAGTGGATATTTTTAGATAGGGGACTGAGGCACGTAAAGGTTGTACAAAATCACTCTCTAGCTAGTAAATGGTACGGCTAATATTAAAAATAAAGTATGAATTCGATCTCTATTCTCAACCATTGACATCTTGCCTCTAAAAGTGAATTCTTTGTTAGTGGTCTTTTATAAAATATACCTAAGGCACCCTTGTTGACTGCTCTTTGGACTATAAATCTCAACAGTTTTGCTTAAAAAATTAATTTGAAAATATAAACCTAAAAATATTTAGACTCTTTGATCCAGTAACTCCATTTCTGGAGTTCTATCTGACAGAAATAAATAAAAGATGAAATAAAAAACTGTATATGCACAAAGATATGTGCTGAAAAAATTCATATAAGTAGAAATGTAAATAGCCTGAAAATGTTATTTACATTTACATTACATTTACATAATGGGGTACTAATGCATGTGTACATATATAGCTACTTCCATGTTTTTATACACAGATACATGCCAGCAAACATACACACATGCATTCAGGACTGACTACATAGTTGTAGGCTCTTTGCAAAATAAAAATTTGAAATCTGTTTTTCTTTTTATTTATTTATTTATTTATTTTTATTATACTTTAAGTTCTAGGGTACATGTGCATAACGTGCAGATTTGTTACATATGTATATTTGTGCCATGTTGGTGTGCTGCACCCATCAACTCGTCAGCACCCATCAATTCATCATTTATATCGTGTATAACTCCCCAATGCAATCCCTCTCCCCTCCCCCCTCCCCATGATAGGCCCCAGTGTGTGATGTTCCCCTTCCCGAGTCCAAGTGATCTCATTGTTCAGTTCCCACCTATGAGTGAGAACATGCGGTGTTTGGTTTTCTCTTCTTGTGATAGTTTGCTAAGAATGATGGTTTCCAGCTGCATCCATGTCCCTACAAAGGAC
>NW_016804051.1:1529379-1530475 GCF_001698545.2 Rhinopithecus bieti
GTTGCTTAAAGCGCGGTATTGGGGTGGGAGTTACCCGATTTTCCAGGTGTTGTGTGTCTCAGTTCCCCTGGCTAGGAAAAGGGATTCCCTTCCCCCTTGCACTTCCCAGGTGAGGCGATGCCTCGCCCTGCTTCAGCTCTCGCTGGTCAGGCTGCAGCAGCTGACCAGCACCGATTGTCCGGCACTTCCTAGTGAGATGTCCCCAGTACCTCAGTTGAAAATGCAGAAATCACCGGTCTTCTGTGTCGCTCGCGCTGGGAGTTGGAGACTGGAGCTGTTCCTATTCGGCCATCTTTCTCCGCCCCGACCCTTCTTTTTCAATACCAGGAACATGTGCTGCTTGCCCTCTGGGGAGCGCGTGTCACCACTGTGTGCAGTATCACCTCACGGCAGCTCAGAAAGCATCAGGTATCTCTGCTCGTCTGCCTCCATCCCTGTCCCTCAAAGGGTGAGGCGCAGAGGCCTGCTGCTGGGGGAGTTCAGGCCAGGATGAGCTGCTTATGTGCTGGTGGGCCCGAAATCTGTTTTTCAAAAATTATTAAGAATTTCAAGACGGTGATAGGAGAGTATTAAACCAAGAATGGGATTCTTCCGAGTGTGTGACCCTATCTGACTGCACAGTGTATACTCATAAAATTAGCTATGGATGAATATTTTGATGACAAAATTACTGCAAAAAAATAGGTTCAGATATTTCTTGTAGCTTTGTGATAGCATTAAGGATATTAATTATTTTCTTCCTACTACTTTTTGATATTGCCTACAGTTTTCTCAATGGCCATTCGTTGCTTTAATAGTCAGAAACAAGTCCAGGCATGGTGGCTTACCCCTGTAATCCCAGTACTTTGGGAGGTCGAGGCAGGTAGATCACTTGAGGTTAGGAGTTCAAGACCAGCCTGGTCAACATGGCAAAAACCTGTCTGTACTAAAAATACAAAAAATTAGCTGGGTGTGGTGGCATGGGCCTGTAGTCCTGGCTACTCATGAGGCTGAGGCAGGAGGATTGCTTGAGCCTAGGAGGTCAAAGCTGCAGTGAGCCAAGATGATGTCACTACACTCCAAAGTAAGACTGTCTCAAAAAAAAAAAAAAAAAAAA
>NW_016804051.1:1532918-1540418 GCF_001698545.2 Rhinopithecus bieti
GATCCGCCCGCCTCGGCCTCCCAAAGTGCTGGGATTACAGGCTTGAGCCACCGCGCCCGGCCTCTCCTCTTCTTATAAGGACTTTGTCTTTGCACTTAGGACCGCCCTAATCTAGGATGATCTCATCTTGAGATTCTTAATTACACCCGCAAAGACCCTTTCCCCAAATACAGTCACCTTTATAGGTTCTGGGTGGACGTATATTTTGTTGGGGGCCACCATGAACCCAGTACAGATAGTAACCAACATTTCCCTTTGCTAATGGTTTATATTTAACAATAATTTTTTTTAAAAAAATCTTCATTTTATCATTTATACATTTCAAAAAGTTTAAAACTCTAACGTGTTTAATTCCAAATGTGACTTTGGCTGGGTTTCTCTCCTAAGCAGCACTTCAGTACATTTTCTTAGGCAGAATGCAAAAGATCTACATCAGAGTAGAACTGGCCCTGTGATTAGCTATGCTAAATTGAAACCTTATGAAATATAGTGTGGTTACATTAAATGGCAGTTAGAATGTGGTCAACATTATTACAAATAAATCTTTTTCATTATATTTTACTGTCAGCAAATGCTGGTATAAAACTCATTGCCATTCCTCATATGGCTACCTTGAAGGGAGTCAGAAAATACATTGGCATCTGAGATCTTCATGTGAATTATTTTGAGAATTCCAAAGACTCCAAACTCAATTCAAAGAAATATGATGGAAATTTCATGGGTTTTTAATTGGACTTTCATCTTTGCTTCCTTTGTCAGTAACGAATGACTGTCTTGGAACTTGAGGTTGTTGCTAGACCCTCTTCTTTAAAAAAAAACAAACAAACAGAAAAACCCTAAAGTTTCTATAGTTAAAGCCTCTTGGGAGGGGAAGAAACCTCACTCAGCATACAGAATGATAAAATTTTACTTGGCGAGGTAACATACATGACTTTGGACAGGTTTAAGCTGCTTTTTCCTTGAAAGGAAGAGAACTTTCAGGCTTGTAGGTGCTATTTCTTTCTTCTTCCAGTTGCTACAACTGGAAACTGTAGTCATTGTAGGGTTTTCCTTAAATAAGTCCAAGTTACAGGAGGCAGCAGGGAGTCTATTCCATTGAAGCCTTCCCATGAGGATGGAACAGCTTCGAATTTCTTGATCATTCTAATCATCATCACCATCTGGAAAATTTCGTCATTCAACTAATAGTTGGTAATCATATTGTCCTGGCTTCCAAAATAAAACAAAATGAAAAGGCCTTCCAGACAATCCAAGTAGGCTATTTGTCCAACTGCTCTATTTATCTGTGTTGATTTCAGTTATATATTTCAAACACCCACTGACTCTAAAGTATACTGAATCATGCCCTCAAGCAACTGGTCTCATCTACAAAGAATGAACCTGACCCATGATTCTGTGCTCCTGTGTTTCTCTCGTTATAGTCATAAGTTAGCCCAAAGATAGAAGCATATGATTCTTTGGATGAGATTGCTGTTGTCTTTTAAAGATACAAGAATCATAAACTCCATTCAAAGGTGACATCAGAACGCTGAAAGACATTCTGAGACAGAGCAAATTACCTCATGCCATTTTCCCTAGATTTTCTAACTTTCTCATGTTTAGTAATCAATTGTTCACTGACTCTAAATGTATAGGAGGTAAAACTTTTTCTTTACTCGCTTATATTCCGAGGCTGGGCCTGCAAGTTAAACTGACAAAGACAGATGAATAGAAGAAAATTGTACACATGGTATGTGATGTTAATATTCTTATGTGTGCAGGGTTTTCATAGAAAAGAAGTGAAAAACCCCCAAAAAGCAGGTAAACTGGAGGGTGTCTATACCATTTTAGCAAAGGACAATAACCTGGAGAGAAGCGACTATGACAGAGGAAAGAGGGTTTGGGCTTCCAGGGGTGAATGGTAGGAAGGTAAATTTATGAGGAAAAGCAATAATAAACAAGAGTTATTTACTAAAGTTTGCTTATGCAGCACATCTTCGTGTGCTATCTCCATCTCCTGATAAGGGTTGTTCCCGTCTTCCTAATAGGGGAGGGTGGGGGGACACCTTTGTTTAGCCTAAAGCTTACAGTTTCTCCATACACATTGAACTGTAGCCTAACTGGATGTTGAAATGGACTGTAACCTATTCTTTTAACAAGTAGCCAAGTTTCAGCCAATCACAGCAGCTGAGTTTCAGCCAATCACAGCAGCTGAGTTCCAGCCAATCACAGGCAGCCAACTGTCTAAACTGGGTTTAAATAAGGCAGATGCTGAGCTGTAACCAATCCAGCTGTTTCTGTACCTCACTTCTATTTTCTGAACCTCACTTTCCATTTCCTGCCCATTAATGTTACCTGACCATGTGGCAGCCCAAGAGTCACTGGAAACCTATTTTGTTTCTGGGAGCTGCCTGATCCATGAGCTTAATTAAATTGTTAAATCTAATTCATCTGTAGTTTTTAACACCTTCACGAGGGGAAATTTATACCCTGCTTTAAGGCAGAGGGGAAGGCGGAGCTCTTCTGTGTCTGCTTTTCTCAATTGCCCCAGCTCAAAATAATTCTTATGCCGGCATATTTTGGGGTGACATACTCTGATCTCCTTCATTGGGAAGCAGTCCCTGAGTGTGAGCCTAGCAAAGACTCTCTTCTTAGAAATCCTAATTTAAAACATAGTGGTTACAATTCAGAAGCTGGGTCTCTATGCACATTATCTAACTGCTTGGCACACAAAGGTTTGTCAAATAAAAGACAGGCAGGCGATGAATGCATTGAGAAACGTTGTCAATCCTACCTAAAGTTCCACAGACTTAGAGAACATGTCTTTCTACCTGACAACCATTCAGAGCAGTTTGGCTGTTCCAACTCCCGTCCTGAATTTCATCATTCAAAATCTGTGAGACCGGTACTGAGCCCTCATGGAAGACTGGCTCATTTAATTGAACAATTTGGAAAACTGTTGAGTTGAGGAAATGTATACAGAAGCTAGGTGGCGCTGGCGGCCACAGGCTGCGCAAGACAATCCTCTGCATGTCAGAACATGCCCTGTGCCCAAAGGACACAGCTGTGAAACCTTTCTGAAGAGTTTAGTATCAGATGCAGGGAGAATGATTTGAAACAAAAGAGAAATACAGAAATTCCACAGCATCACTTTCAGACCGTCCAACATTACCCATTCCTTCTGACATAAACATGAAAACCCATTAAGCACAATTTGTATTTATCTATTTTCTAAATAAACTCCTCCTGGTCATTTGCTTTTCGAATATTCTGTTTGGTCTTTTTGGTTTTGCAATCACCACTGACTTGGAGCTGCACAGAAAAACCAGAGGTTCCAAAATAGCAATCGGAAGAGAACTTGGTTTCAGTCCCTTTTCCATTAATGCCTATTTTCCACAACCACATAACCTGTGCATTTGGAATATTTTCCCGATGGCACTGGCTTTCATAAGCTGTAGTGACTGTCAGGAAATAAAACTGCTTTGGTGGAAAGACCAGAATTATATAGCTGAGAACACAGGAATGTTAAACCAGCCTTCGAAGTCTTGCAGAATAGGAGAGAATAAAAGTGGGCTGTGTCAATGAGACAGGTTTGATAGAAATAGAACATTTATGAATTTCTAGTCACATCTTCTGACCAGATAATTTACAGAGCCACTCACCTTTATGTATAGGAGATATTAATCTTATAAGTGGAAGATGACCATGCTTAAGTCAGAATATAATAGTCTGACAAAATTTTCTGCTTTATGTATGCTTATGGAACCTGTTTTATCTACAGACATATTATATCACATTTATATAGTCATTTAATACATTTCATTCATTGAAAATAATACAAATGCATTAAAATGAAAACAATCATTAGGTACTTACTTTTGGTTAATATTTCCAACAGTCCTGAAAGATGTGGTATAAATGTATCTGTAATCCCTTGGGGTTTATTGTGCAAGAAAAAAGCAAAGAACACTATTGATTTTTTTTTTTTTTTGAGACATATTGGCTGGTAAAATGTTGATACTAATTAATTCTGAAGTGGAAACAGGCTTACAGGCTGGCAGACGGGTTATAAAATTTTTTTTTTCCATTGGTCTCAGAATTGCTAGAATCTTTGTTTCAACACCAGTAGCTCTGGTCCAGGTTAATATTTCTGCCTCCACTCAATACCACGTTCTACACCATCTTCCCCACTGTCAGAGGAGCTTGTTGAAGATAGTTTCTTTACCTGAGAAATCACACCATTTTCCTTTACTCCTCTTTCACCATTTCCCCTCTTCTACCTGACCAGCATACGTATTTGTAAACTCTTGTTCCAACCTGTTAGCATGTTACTGATGGAGGACTTCCTGGAAGAAGCGTGGAGTTGAGAATTTCAACTTTTACTTCTGTTATAGGAATGGCCTTCAGCCTCACTTAGATAGAAAGGGCCACAATAAACTCAGAGGAGAAACAGGCTCAGAAATGGTGGAGGACATACTCATCTTATTTATCACTGGGTTTGTGGCCCTTGATGAAATACTTGGTGTTTAGTAAGTACTCCTTGCTAAACTTCTTGTTTGTGTCTGCTTCCACATTCCAAAGATATGAGGATATGAGTCTGAAGAGAGTATGAGATAGTTTAACAAATATGAAACCAGTGGTCTTGAGCACCAGCAACATACAGAGCTGTATTAGAAACTGGGAATTGCAAAAAATGATATATTTGTCCATGTTTCCTAAGAGGTTACCTATTAGTACATAACTACATATTTGTAAGAAGACATTATAGCATATTGTCTGTGAACCATCTGCCTCAGCTTCTAGTTGTTTCCTCTGATTCAGCTAGCCAAATGCCACAAGAAGCCACAAAGCCAATTTGTGTTCTTGGATAACTGCGTGCAACACCCATTAGCTTTCTATGGGCAGGATTTGGCGCAGAGAACTCATCTGTTGCCAGTGCTCAAAAGAAAGTCAGGCTTAAATAAACCTATTTCTGTATTCCTACAGGCGTGCCTACGAATCCATGAGGCTACAGTCACGATGGCATACTTGGCAAGCTCAGGGCACTGTTATCTTTTTAATTAATTTTAGTGACCTGTTATAAATGCAAGTTTCCTTCCTGTGTTTCAAAAACTTTTTGCTCCCTATTCCAATGTCACAAGTTTTCTTCTATGACAAAGACCATGTTAGCTTCTTTTTTTGCTATAACGTGATTTTTTTTTTTTTTTGATATTGCATTATAGCTCCTTCCCCTTTTGGCATACATGCATTCATAGCTAAATTATGGAGTGACTGGGGTTTCTCTACCTTGGCACTATTTACCTCTGGGTCAGATTATTCCTCGTTGCGGGGGATTATTTTGGGCATTGTAGGATATTTAGTAGCATCCCTGGCCCTTGCCACTAGATGCTACTAGAATTTCCTGCCCCTAAAATGTCTCCAAAAGTTGCTAAATGTTGGGATAGGGAAGGATTGCCACCCGTTGAGGACCACCGATTTACACTAATGTAATTTTTTGCATAAAACCATTAAATACGATTACTCAAGGGACATAAGTTGGCTAATGATTCTGCGGCATTTAGCAAAAAATCTGTCTGGTGAAAATACCAGTGAAGAGGAACAGAAACAATTGTAAATCTTCAAAAATCATTCCTTGAGCAAGAAAATGCCTTGGGTTAGCCACTACCTTCCCCATTCACCCTGACCCCCACCCCAAATGTAACATTTTATTTTTAACCATCTAAGTAAGGCTGATGTTGCTGATGGAGAACAGCTGCTGTATTAGTCTGTTCTCACACTGCTGTGAAGAAATACCCAAGACTGGGTAATTTATAAAGAAAAGAGATTTAATCGACTCAGTTCTGCATGGCTGCAGAGGCCTCAGGAAACTTACAGTCACGGTGGAAGGCACCTCTTCCTCCCACCGTGGCAGCGGAGAGAATGCATGCAAGTAGGGAAATGCCAGATGCTTATAAAACCAACGGATGTCTTGAGACTCACTCATTATCACGAGAACAGCATGAGAGAAACTGCCCCCATAATCCGATTACCTCCACCTGGTCCCACCCTTGACACATGGTGATTGTTACAATTCAAAGTGAGATTTGGGTGGGGACACAGAGCCAAACCATATCAGCTGCAGAGATCTTTGGGTGGAGTGTTATGTGAGTGAGCTTGCTGCAGATTGGAGGGAGCCACTGAACTGTTAGGGGCTTTTTTTTCTGATTAGAATTGCATTCTGCTATCTTTGGGTTTCGGCTGAGGTTGCTTGTCATTACATTGGCAGGCAGACAGAAACTATGAGATATGCTATTGTAAATGCATTATTTTCTCTATTATTTATAGCTGTGATTAGGTAGTGATATAGGTGGTAAGAAAGCAACATCACAGATTTGATATAGTTTGGATCTGTGTCCCTGCCCAAATCTCCTGTTGAATTGTAATCCCCAGTGTTGGAAGTGGGGCCTGGTGGGAGGTGACTGGATCATGGGGGTGGAATTCTCATGAATGCTTTAGTATCATCTCCTCTTGGTACTGTGTCATAAGTTCTCACGAGATCTGGTTGTTTAAAAGTATGCAGCACCTCCCCGCACTCTCTCTCTCTTGCTCCTGCTCTGGCCCTGTGAAGTGCTGGTTTCCCCTTTGCCTTCCACCATGATTGTAAGTTTCCTGAGACCTCCCTAGAAACCAAGCAGATGGTGTCATTCTTCCTGTAGAGCCTGCAGAATTGTGAGCCAATGAAACCTCTTTTCTTATAAATTCCTCAGTCTCAGCCTTTCTTTCCCCTTCCTTCCTTCCTTCTTTCCTTCCTTCCTTCCCTCCCTCCTTCCTTCCTTCCTTCCTTCCTTCCTTCCTTCCTTCCTTCCTTCCTTCCTTCCTTCCTTCCTTCCTCCCTTCTTTCCTCCCTCCCTCCCTCCCTCCCTCCCTCCCTCCCTGTCTCCCTATCTCCCTGTCTCCCTTCCTTCTCTCTCTCTCTTTCTTTTTTTTGTTTTTTGTTTTTGAGACAGTCTGGCTCTGTCACCCAGGCTGGAGTGTAGTGGTGTGATCTTGGCTCTTTGCAATCCTTCACCTCCCAGGCTCAAGCCAACCTCCTACCTAAGCCTCTAGAGTAGCTGGAACCACAGGTGTGTACCACCACGCCTGACTAATTTCTGTATTTTTTGTAGAGACAGGGTTTCACCCTGGCCTCAAACTCCTGAGCTCAAGCGATCTACCTGCTTCGGCCTCCCAAACTGCTGGGATTACAGGCATGAGCCACCGTGCCCAGCCTAGGTATTTCTTGATAGCAGTGTGAGAATAGACTAATACAAGATTGAAAGGAGGAAGGCCAAGGCAGGTGCTAGTAGTTAGAGATATATAAGTGCAGTCAAGAATCAGGAATAAAGCCCTACCAACAGCCCTCTGAGTAGTTTAAAATCTTCAGAAATCTAAATTTAGCAGTTTTATAGGTGATTACTAAGAATTTGTCTCTGCCAGTCAAAGTCATGGAAGCAAAGAAGACAATCGTGGTTGCCAGGGGCTGAGGGGAGGGGAAAATGGGGA
>NW_016804051.1:1545418-1576047 GCF_001698545.2 Rhinopithecus bieti
GCATGTGTTGTTTTATGGGAGAGGGGCTTCTGCAGTGGGAAATGCTAGTCCTTATTAGAGGAATGGTGGGCTACCTCATGGCAGCGACTATCCATGCCCCTCCTTCCAACTAGGATATTGTCTTCTTCCTCTGCTGGGTGGTGGGTTAGCCAGTTCTATCCTCAACTCATTGCCTATTTCTGAGGATCACTCCTGGTACCAGTTTTGTTATTCCAGGTCTTCTGGGAAGTGGATGCCAAGACTGGATTAAACATGTGGGGAAACAGCTGGAAACATCTGGAAAATGCCATATGAAGGAAAATGGGGAGGGAGCTGGGATAGACTTGGAGAGCCTTCACAGTGAGAAGCAAGTGTGACCCTGAATAGATATCCCCCTCCATCTGAGGGAAGTTCAGTAGTGCTCCTGGGGAGTCCTAAGTCAAAGCTGGCCATCAGAGGAGAGCCTTTGTGTCCTAAGAATGAGTTAGCCTGAGTATCCCTTGATACATTCAGTCACTGGCCGGGAGCAGCCTATGGGAGGTATAACCTTGGCACAAACCTGATGCTGGATTCCAGAGCTTGTTCTATTATCCTCCTATCTTGGAAGATCTGTGAAGACCATTCTCATGCTGCCACAGACATAATTTTGGTTTTCAAACATTAGGGTTTGTACTTTCAGTTGGGTGCAGTGGCTTACATCTGTAATTCCAGCACTTGGGGAAGCTGAGGCAGGTGGATCACTTGGGGTCAGGAGTTTGAGATCAGCCTGGCCAACATGATAAAACCCCATCTCTACTAAAAATACAAAAAATTAGCCAGGTGTGGTGGTGGGCACCTATAACCCCAGCTACTTGGGAGGCTGAGGCAGGAGAATGGCGTGAACCCGGGAGGTGGAGCTTACAGTGAGTGGAGATCACGCCACTGCACTCCAGCCTGGACGACAGAGCGAGATCTCCGTCTCAAAAAAAGAAAAATTATTAATAAATAAAAATACAAAATTTAGTTGGGTGCATTAGTGTGCGTCTGTAATCCCAGCTACTCAGGAGGCTGAAGCATGAGAATCTCATGAGCCTGGGAGGTGTTGCCCTTGCCAAGACGGCGTCAGTGCACTCCAGTTTTGAGAATGAGAGTGTTCTCTTTTTTTGAGAACGAGACTCTGTCTCAACAACAACAACAACAACAACAACAAACAAACATTAGGAGATATACTTTAGACAATAAACATGTAACTATAAAATTACAACACTAGCCTCAAGAATGTAGTTTAAATGCTGTAAAAAAAAAAAAAAAGTGTTGTAAACATCCTTAAGGTTAAAAGAAAGAGCACAAGCATTTAAAACAAGAAAAACATTATGGGTGTCTGTAATGGTCCTTGAAGGATGATTGAGATTCTGATGGATTAATATTGGTTGAGGGGAGAAGGCATCCTTCATGGAGCAAATGACTGAACATAATTTTAGAAGGAGGATGATATGCATTGTGCCTGGGAACCATGAATGATACAATGGCCTGAAGCATCAGGTGTCTGCAGGGAAACAATGATTGATTAGGTGATTAGCTGGGGTCATATGATGGAGGGCAAGGATGCACAGAATGATTAGGGATTAGTCAAGCAATAGGGAAGGAAACAATGTTCTAGGAGAAGACATAGCAAGTGCAAGAAGAGATATGTTTGAATAAAGATGATGAGGTCTAAGGGAGGAGAGTGAGGATAGCCATATTAATCAATACTAAAGGTAGGATTATTATTAGATCTTTGGGATCGAATAATAGGATTTGTTTGGGAATTGTGAGAGCCATTATGTTAAAATAATTTAACATGGTAGCTGATTGTATTAGGGAGTAATGACCAGAGGAGAGTGGAAAGAAAGACTCCAAGCCGAAAGTTGGAGAGTGAGGGATGAAAAATGTTGCGGAATTCTGTAGATTATCATAAAGATTAAAGAAAGAGGCAAATATAAGTAAGTGGCATGAATTAGTAAAGAGTTGTGAGGATTATGAAGTACCCTGTTTTTGTTTTCCCAGAATATGAGCCTCTATCATGGACCAACTAATAACTTCAATAAAAGTGTGATAAATGCTGTATCCCTGGCAGACGATAAGTATCTTCAAGATGGTGAGTATCTTCATCTCTGCATCACCAGGACCTGCCTTAAAAAAAGGACCATAATATAGTCTATAAGAAACTATTAAATAAATGAATGAGAAATGGATATCAGGAAAGAAAAAAAACAATTATCAATCGGGTATGTGCTGAGGGATGAGCACTGTCAGGCACTTTTGCCTACACCATTTTACTAATTTTCTAGCAATTCAGTGAGTTAGATATTATCCCCATTTAAGAAATGAAGATATTGAGGTTTTGAGGGCTTAAATAATAGCCCAACTTCCCATGATTAGCAAATGGCAGAAACACACAGCAGGATGCTGAGTTGGGCAGGGGATGACAGCAGGAATTTTCTCCATTGAAGAAGGCTTTGATATGGTTTTGAAGAAACCTGGTTTTGGTTAACACTAGGAAATTGAAAGAGTTTGTGAGAAGAAAGGTGCAATTTAGTGTTGAGACAATGAACATCCAGATGATGCAGTAAAAATGAGACTTTTCATTGAGACTGAATAGGAGTGAGTAGGGTTAGAATGGTCCAGTAATTGAACAGCAATGAGAGGTTGGAAAGATAGTTTCAAGAAAGGATTTGAAAACCCAGGATTTAGGAAGCGTTTATTTGACATCACTTGCAGTTTATTGAGGAACTGGGGCACAGAATAGAAAACAGTGGATCAAGTAATATCATGTATTGTTATCTATTGCTATATAATAAATCATCCCCGAAGTTAGTGGATGACAACAAGAATATGTATTTTCACACAGTTTGTGTAGATCAGGAATCTGGGAATGACTTGACTGGATCCTCCAGCCCAGGGATTCTCACAAGGCCGCAATCAAGGTATCAGCCAAGGCTGCGGTCATCTTGAGGTGTAACTGGGGCAAGATCTACTTTCAAGCTTACTCACAATGCTGTTCTCAGAATTCAATTCCTGCTGGGCTGTTGGACTAAGAGCCACAGTTTCTTAGTACTTAGCTTCTCCAGAGGGCAGCTCACAATAGAGTAGCTGGCTTAATCAAAATGAGAAAGTGAGAAACAGCAAGAGAGTGCCAGCAGGATAGAAGTCACAGCCTTTTATAACCTACTTTCAGAAGTAATAGGCCATCACTTTTGTTACTTAGAAGCAAGTCATTAGGTCTAGGCCACCCACGGTGAGGGGTTACACAAGGACATACCTACCAGAAGGCAAGGATCATTGGGGGCTATTTTAGAAGTAGTCTACTCCAAAGTGATTCACCAGAAACGAGTTGCTCTTTCTCAACAAAGAATTAGAGGTGAAGTTGTTGAGAGAGAGTTTAACACGAGATAAAAGGAGAATTGCTTATGAATCATGGCATTTGGATCTATAAGGAAGTAGAATGATTTATCGGACTCAGATTGACCTTTATGATTCACTTTCTTCAATGGACTTTCTGGAAAGAAGTTACCTGCCACCTTACCTGACCCTCTCTCAATTGAAGTGTTGGTTAAGGTAGAATGGCCTCACCGATCTTTCAGTGTCTCATCTTTATTTGAACATTTGATCATATAGCACATTTGCAATCTTATAGTGTGTCAATGACTGCACCACTTTTTCCAAATCTTATCCAGTGATTCAATAATAAAGGCATTTCCTGGGATTCTGGAGCCTCAGCTAAGCTTTGAAATACACGTTCTGTGGCAGGGCAAGTTTTTTCAAGTGGCCAAAGAACAACAGGGATTGTGATAAGTTCCTAGATGGAATGATAGTCTGTTGTAGGTATTCAACAAAGAATCCAATCATGTTAGTTTTTGAATTTTTGTTTAAATTTAATTAATGAATTAATAAATCAATTAGTTTTCAAGATGGCATCTCACTCTATTGCCCAGTCTGGAGTGCAGCAGTGCAATCACAACTCACTGTAGCCTCAAACTCCTGGGCTCAAGCAATCCTCTTACCTCAGCCTCCCAAGAAGCTGGGAGTACAGGGTGCACCACCCTGCCTGGCTAATTTTTTAAAATTTCTTTTTAGAGATGGGATCTCACTTTGTTGGCCAGGCTGGTGTTGAGCTCCTGGCTTCAAGCAGTTCTTCCTCCTCAGACTCCCAAAGTACTAGGATCACAGATGTGAGCCACCACACCCAGCAGCTAGCCTATTACTGGGGAGAAGGAACACCTTTTTCTTCAATCCTCGGGAAACCAGAAACGTGTTACTGTGAATGTTAAGGGAATTTCAAAGGTCTTCTACATTTTCGTGGGAGACAAACTCACCCAAAAATCTTCCTCCTCATGAGGGTCCTAAGACAACTCAAGGGTAAAAGAATAGTTTTTTTCTTTTTAAACAAATAGTGCTGGACAAGTGTTATCCACATGTGAAAGAATATAGTTAGATCCCTATCTTATATCCTATACAAAAATTAACCAAAAATAGATCAAAATCTAAGTGTAAGAGCTAAAACTATACAACTCTTAGTAGAAAACAGAAGAGTACATCTTTGTGACAGCAGATTAGGCTGTGGTTTCCTAGACATAACCGAAAGCAACAAAAGGAAGAAGAGATAAATCTGACTTCATCAAAATTTAAAACTTCTGTGTTACAAAGGATACCATCAGTAAAAAGACAACCCCACAGATGGGGAGAAGAGATTTGCAAGTCATGTATATGATAAGGGACTTGTATCCAAAGCATATAAAGAACTCTTACAACTCAGGAAAAAAATAAAAATGAAAAGGCACAGAACCCAATTTAAATTCAGGCAAAGGATTAGAACAGACATTTCTCTAAAGATGACATCCAAATAGTCAATACACACATACAAGGATTCTCAACATCATTAGTCATCAGGGAAATGAAAAGGAGAACCACAGCGCGTTAACATTTCACACTTGCTAGGATGGAAATAATAAAAATGACAGATAATAAGAAGCATCAGTGAGTTAATGGATAAATTGGATGCTCAGATTTTGATGGTGGGAATGTAAAATGGTACAGCTGCTTTGACAAACTGGGAGTTTGTCAAAAAGTTAAACATGGGCTGGGTGCCATGGCTCACACCTGTGATCCCAGCACTTTGGGAGGGCAAAGCAGGCAGATCACTTGAGGTCAGCAGCCTGACCAACATGGTAAAACCCCATCTCTACTAAAAATACAAAAAATTAGCCGGGCATGGTTGTGCATGCCTGTAACCCCAGCTACTCGGGAAGCTGAGACATGAGAATTGTTTGAACCCAGGAGGCGGAGGTTGAAGTGAGCCGTGATCACGCCACTGCGCTTCAGCCTGGGTGATGGAGTAAGACTCCCTCTCAAAAAAAATAAAATTAAATTAAATTTAAAAAAAGTTAAACCCAGATTTGCTATATGATCCTGTAGTTCCACTCCTAAGTATATACCTAAGAGAACTAAAAATATTTGTCCATACAAAATATTGTACATAAATATTCATAGCAGCATTATGAATGTAAAAACAATCCAAATATCTATCAACTGATGGGTGGATAAATAAAAGATTTGTTCTTTTTTTTGATACGGGGTCTCGTTCTCTTGCCAGGCTGGAGTGCAGTGGCACAATCTCGGCTCGCTGCAAACCTCCGCCGCCCAGGTTCAAGCGATTCTCTTACCTCAGCCTCCTGTGTAGCTAGGACTACAGGCACACACCACCACGCCCAGTTAATTTTTGTGTTTTTAGTAGAGGTGGGGTTTTACCATGTTGGCCAGGATGGTCTCAATTTCTTGACCTCGTGATCTGCCTGCCTTGGCCTCCCAAAGTGCTGGGATTACAAGTGTGAGCCACCGTGCCTGGTAAATGAAATATTTATAATGCATATAAACATTGGAATATTATTTGGCCATAATGAAGAATGAGGCACTGACGCATGCTCCAACATGCATGGGTCTTAGAGACATGATGCTAAGGGAGAGGAACCAGAAGTAAAACACCACACATTGTATAATTGCATCTATGTAAAATATTCAGAATAGACAAATAAATAGAACATACATATAAAGTAAGTTGACAGTGGCTGGGACTGAAGGGAAGGGGGAAAGGAGAATGAATATTAATGACTATGGGGTGTCTGGGGTGATGAAAATATTCTACAATTAGATAGTTGTGATCAATGCACAACTTTGTGAATATACTATAAAATCACTGAATTGTACACATTAAAAGGGTAAACTTAACGGAATGTAAATTATATTTTCATAAAAGTATTATTTAAAAATAACGCTTCTTTCATCTCAGCTCTTCTGAGTCTTGAAATCTAATAAGACAAATGATAGTCTGGATTACGGTGCTGGAGCCTCTGAGCCAATGCTAACCGGTTTAAACTTTTAGTCGTTAACACTCCATTACGTGTTTCTTGTTTTTCATTTTTTGTTTTTGTTTTTACTTGAGACAGGATCTTGCTCTGTTACTCAGGCTGGAGTGCAGTGGCATAATCACAGCTCACAGCAGCCTCAACCTCCTGGGCTGAAGCAGTCCTCCTGTCTCAGCCTCCCAAGTAGCTGAGACCACAGGCATATGACACCATACCTCACTAATTTTTAAACTTTTTGCAGAGATGAGGTCTCTGTTGCCCAGGCTGGTGTCAGACTCCTGAACTAAAGTAATCCTTTCACCTCGGCCTCCCAGAATGCTAGTGTTACAAGCGTTAGCCGCTGTGCCCAGACTCATTACATGTTTCTTATTTATTATATCCTGTTGAATGTATCTGACTCCATCACAAAGCCCCATCTCATCAACCTAACTGGGTATCATTCAATGAATTGTACACTTCCATTCAGTATGAATATAAAGGCCAGAAAAAATCCATTTTTTTGTTATTTCAGTCCTTTCAGTTTTCATTAATATTTTGTTTCTAAAGATGAATAAGCTAATGAATGTAATTAGATGAGATGCTAACACATGTCACATAAAATCTAAGACAGAGTTCAAGTTCTAACTTCCCATCCCCTGAATTCTCAATTCTGTTTTTAACACTGGAAATAATTGTTTCTTGGGCACCGGATCAGATGTATTTAATCTATTTTAAAGCACAAGATGTACAATGACAAAAATTAAAAATGCCCCCAAAGAGGAAATTACAGCATATGATAGCTTATTATTATTTTTTTTTAATTTGGCAGTTTTCTGCTAAGTTCAAAGCAGCTGGGGAGAGTAGCAAGTAACAAAATGAGACAGATTTATGAAACCCACACTTGGCAATATTTTTGTGTAAAATTAGTCAAAATCATTATACTTGTAGATGAAGAAATGAATTCCAACAAGTTTGCATATTTTTAAAGAAAAATCATATTTTGTCTAAGTGAACTGGAAGAACTGAGCAATTTATTGGATTGGTTGATCACCAGCATTGTAACTCACAGTAAAATTTGAGGATGCCTGCCAAGCATTGGCTCTCAGAAGAGTAGGATAATAATACACTGATTTTCAATAAGTAGAATTCAGCCCATATTACAGCCTATCTTCCTATCCAAAAAACTCAGGGGAAATAAGCCACTAGAAGAATTTTCCACTGAAACTTCTTTGTTTTGCTCTAATGTATTGCTAAAATTTTCTGATAACAAAGAATGAGACAGATATAAATATGCCCCATTTTAATAAAACCCAATTGCAATACATCAATTTAAAAATATAATTGAAATGGCTGATTTCAGAGCTGGGGCAGGATGGGCACAAAATGAGCCTGAAATATATTGTTACACCACAAAACAGAAAGCACTACATTCATCTACCTATCATGACCTGTCACAAGGAAAAAAATTCAGCTCAAAGGGGCTACCACTGGGAAAATCTAGGTTGATTTGAGCATGAAATAATGGAATACAATAATAAAATATGAATCACTGGGAAAAAAGAAACTCATGGATTTACACCAAAAATAGATAAATAAGTGGGAGAGAAGGAGGGCTCTTGCTAATAGCAGAATATTGAAGGTCAATTGGTAAGTGTTGGGGGAATGCTGGAGTTGAAAAATTATCATTTTCCAACCATCGTGGTATGGATTGGATCTGATAAGAATAATCAATGGATTTTTAATCCTAGAAGAAATTTTGATGGGAAACAGGACGTTTGTATGGTCTCAAAGTGTCTCTCTATAGACTGCTTGTCTATTGTAAGGAAGTGTGATGGTTAATACTGAGTGTCAATTTAATTGGCTTGAAGGATGCAAAGTATTGATCCCAGGTGTGTCTGTGAGGGTGTTGCCAAAGGAGATTAGCATTTGAGTCAGTTGGCTGGGAAAGGCAGATCCACCCTTAATCTAGGTGGGCACCATCTAATCAGCTGCCAGTGCAGCTAGAATATAAAGCAGGCAGAAAAATGTGGGAAGACTAGACTGGCCTAGCTTCCCAGCCTACATCTTTCTCCCATGCTGGACCCTTCCTGCCCTCAAACATTGGATTCTAAATTCTTCAGTTTTGGGACTCAGACTGGCTGTCCTTGCTCCTCAGCTTGCAGATGGCCTACTGTGGGACCTTGTGATCATGTGAGTTGATACATACGTGTGTGTGTGTGTGTGTGTGTGTGTGTGTGTGTGTCTGTGTGTATGTATCCTATTAGTTCCGTCCCTCTAGAGAACCCTAATACAGGAAGACAAAAAAAAAAATACAATAATTATGCAGTGGAGAATCAGATCACACCTTAATTGCACCTTGACTAGTGGTCCTAGTGACCATTGCCCATGAAGGACAGGTGGCCTTGTGTCCCTCCAGGAGTGACACCCCTGGAAGGATACCACATTACCTATGCAGTATTCCATCTGAGAACACATAACTTCAATAAAATCCAAAGGAGAAACATTCTATGAAACAAAAAGAGGAATGTATTTTTCCAAAGCATCAATGTCATGAAAGACTGTGAAAATGTTTCAGATTATAAGAGGTCAAAAATATAAGATAAGTGTTGATAAGGTTATAAAGAAAAGGGAGCCTTGGTATACCATTAGCGGAAATGTAAATTAATAAAACCATTATAGAAAACAATTTGGGATTTCTCAAAAAATTAAAATAGAAATGCCACATTATTCAGCAATCCTACTTCTGGGTATATAAACAAAGGGAATGAAATCAGTATGTTGAAGAGCTGTCTGCACTGCCATGTTCATTGCAACACTCTTCACAATAGCCAAGATATGGAATCAACCTAAGTGTTCATCAATGGATAAATAAAGAAAATATGGCATCTATACACAATGGATTACTATTCAACTTTAAAAAAGAGGGAAAGTCTGTCATTTGCAACAATATGGATGAACCTGGAAGTTATTGTGTTAAGTAAAATAAACCAGGCACAGAAAGACAGATACCATAGGATCTCACTTATCTGTGGAATGTAGAAATGTAAGCTTCATAAAAGCAGAGAGTAGGGTCTGATTACCAGGGGGTAGGGGGAGAATGGAATTGGGGAAAAGGATATAATATTTCAGTTAGACAGGAGAAATCAGTTCAAGAGATCTATTTTACAGCATAATGATGATAGTTAATAAAAAATTAAAATAAAAGAGGCCAAAGAGACATGACAAGTAAATACAATACTTGATCTTAGACTAAATTTTGTACTGGAGTGGTGGGTGAGGCAATGTGCTATATGACCCTGTTAGATCAAGTGAGAAAATTGGAATACAAAGTGTACAGAAAAACATTTGCCAATATTAAATTCACCAAGGTTGACAACTTTTCTTTGGTTATATAACAGAACATTCCTATTGTTAAGAAATATACACTGATACATTAATAGGTCGAAGGCCATGATCTATTTGCTTTACCATCAAGTGGTTCAGAAAAGAAATTAGATGTAGCTAGATAGCTACATACATTGACAAATAGTCTTAATGATAGAACAAATGGGGTAAAATGTTAAAAATAGGTGAATTTGAATAAATGGTGTGTGGGGATTTTCATATTATTTTATTTCCACAATTTATCTGTAAATTTCAAGTTATTTCCAAATAAAAGTTAAAATATATCATTGATTGGGGTCATTTGTGTTTCTGTTGGCAAAAGTTGCTTGCTTCTAAAGAACTCAGCAAATGAATCCCTGGACTTGGGAAATCCACCAGTACTTTTCAAATTATGATGACTTTGCAAATTAAAATTTGGAAGCAAGTTTGGGATTATGTTGAGAAGGAAAGGCAAAAGGCTAATTTTATTTCTGCTTAAGAGTTATTTGGTTGAAAGAAAAACAAACTCATGTTGGCCAAAAGGAAATGTATTTCTAAGTAAGTAAGGGAAATTTCATGAAACCCAACTGTGGGAAGTACTACTGGTGTCATGGGAACTACAAAGGTATCAGATGCTTCTCTGCCTCTATCTCTGTGTCTTTCTTTCCTTCCCTCTCCTATTTGGCCAGTTCTGGTCAGAACTACAGGACAACCAGGTCGAAAAATCTGGCAACTTCTTCAGCAAAAGTGACAAAACATTTCCAAATAAGAGCACATGAGCTGTGCAGACACCTCATGTATTTAATTTTGTGCTGAAATTAGAGAAGAACCACTGACCTAATATTTGACTAATAACTTAATTTTAATCTATAATTAATAATTTATCTTAAGGCCAATATAAGATTAAAAATATTAATGTGAGCAATGGTATGCTTAGATTCTCCTTTTATAAAGATCACATGGGCACAGAATGGAGAATAGATTTTAGAGAAACGAGAGTGAAGTGGGATATCATTTAGATGATGTTATCATGGTCCATCCAAGCAAAACATGGTGGCTTGGATGGGTATAAGAATAGCTGTGGAGATGGAGAGAAAAGGGTAGATAAGGAATACCTTTAGAGGTACAACTGACAAGTCTTTGTGTTGAGTTGAATGTGAATGTTTGAGGAAGAGGTTTTCATGGATGTCTCCCAGGTTTCCAGTAGGAGTGAATGGTAGAGACATTATGGATATTGAAAACATTAGGGGAGGAGTAATTTTGGGGAGAAAAAGTAATGAATTCAATATAGGCCTTCTCTTAGTTTGAGAAACTAGTAAGATACAAATTGAGTTATCAGGTTGCTAGATAAATGGGTTGAGGGCTTGGAGCCCCAAAGAAAGAGCTGGTGTAGAGAAAGAATCTTGAGAAAGTTTGATAAGCGTATGGCATTTGAAGCCATGGAAATTTATGCAATAACTTCATAAGAAGGGAAAGAGCCAAACCTTGAAGAACTCTAACATATAAGGAATAGATGGGAAAGAAAGATCTCCAACAAGAGACTGAAAAATAAATGGTTTTATATGTAGGTGGGAAATCAGTAGAGTCTAATTTTGTCAAATCCACTGGAGAAGGCGAAAAATAAGCTAGTAGTCAACTGTGTCTCATAGTAGTGGAACCAGTAAAATGGGCAGGTGTCATGCTCACCCTCTTTTTGCAAATGAAACAAGAGTTGAGACTCAGAGACCTTAAACGACCCACTCCAGATCATGGAGATACTAGGTAATGAGGCTGGGATTTGAATTCGTGTGTCTCTGACTTTAAGCCTATGCTTTTAAGCATTCCCTCATTCATTTTATCAAAGATTGATTTCATACTTACTATGCATAACGAAGTCTGAAGATAATGTAATGAATAAGATCTGTATGATTTAGAGCCTGTACTCATTAAATGCAATTTGTTGCCAATTGAAAGTTGTGACTCCTGGGAATGGGTGAAAGAGGCTGTATGAGTTTTCTATTGCTGCATACCAAATTACTGCAAACTCACCACGTGAAACAACTTCCAATTATCATCTCTCAGTTATATAGAGGAAAAGGGTGGATGAGAGGGCCTGACTGGGTTCTATGCTTAGAGTTTCATAAGACTGAATTCAAGGCTGGCCTGGACTCTTCCCTGGAGACCTGGGGAAGAATCTATTTCCAGGTCCATTAAGGGTGTTGGCAGAATTCAGTCCCTCACTGCTGTAGGACAGGGGACCCCATTTCCTTACTTGATTTCAGCTGTGGGCCTTTCTCAGCTCCTAGAGTTCCCTTGCAAGCTTTTTGCCATGGACTTTCTCCCAGACCCTCTCATCAGTTAAGCTTAACTTTTCAAGGCTGGTAACAGGATCTCTCAAATAGAATCCTCCTGAAACTTAGAATCATTTTGACTTCTCTTTTACTATTAGCGAGCAAAATCTCTCTACTTTTAAAGGGCTTGTGTGATTAATTCAGGCTCAACTGCATAATCTCCCTCTTGCCTTGTAACCACTCATCATATTCACATGTTCTACCCACATTCAAATGGCTGGGTATTGGATTATAGAAGGGTTAGGGTCATTGAGGGTCAATCTTAGAATTCTGTCTACCACAGAGGCATAAAGCCCTTGTTGCTTCCTTCTTCCCAAGCTCTCTGTTTTCCCATTTAAAAATTTCATAGTTTGAGAGAGAAGAATGCGTATAGGTGATTAGTACATTGATTTGACAGCAATACAATGAGTACTCTAAAAAAAAAATGCCTAGTATCTTTTCTCTGGGAACCAGCTTTCAAAGTAGAAAAAGCTAAGATGATTCTACAGCAGAGGGGATGTGCTTCATTTCCCCAAGATACCACAGCTGGGAGGCTCAGCTGCCTTTCTGGGAAGAAGGACTGCTCTATTCTGCATGGAAGGCCACCCACGAGGGCACACATCCATGTGAGAATCTGAAGAAACAGTGCAACGCCATCAACATGGCATCAAATTCTACCACAGCTGCTTTGTTGCCTCTCCCAGAAAGATCAAGACAGACCACTGTCCAGAGAGAGAGAGGTGATTAAGGGGATAATAATGCTCTGGGTAAGAGCAACACCAGGGACTTACTGCCCAAACTCTCAGTGCGTTTTCAGCTTGCAGCTTTTTGAGTTGTACCAAGAAGTCCTTTCTTTGGAAAAAGCAGAGAGAGACAGAGATATGAACGATGCAATTTAGAGGGCTGCCAGCCTCTGAGAATCTGGGGCCTGGACTCTTGGCTTTCAGCTGAAATGCCTTCAAAAGGCCAGGGAAGCGTTGGTGAAAATGAATGGAAAGCCTCTGACAAGCATGCTATGAGCTGCGGAAATTGCAAACAGACTTGGCATGCTTGCTCAGGAACCCAACAGAATCTGAACATCACTTGATGTTATAAGTCATGGGACAGCAGGCACTTGTTTCACTGGAATGGGCTTTGATACTGAAAAAAACAAAGAAAAAAGATCACCATCTGTCTTTTTTTTGGGGGGGGTAATTCAGTGCCCCAGGGAGGGACTTTGTTTTTATGTCTGTCCTGCATCTCTTTTGTAGTACAGAAGAGTCATGCAGCAGAATCAGTAGCTGTCTTGAAGTACTGAACAATGGAGAGAAGCAGAAGTCTTTACATAAAGGGTGTTTGGATAAGAGGGCTTCAATATAGACAGTCAGGCGTGGGTTCAAACCTTTATTCTGTCATCTACAATCTGGGTGATCTGAAACATGTTGCTTTGTCTTTGTGATTCCCAATTAGCTTCCCTGCGTTCCATTTTTCTCATCAGTAAAATGGGTGGCGGGGGATGAAATAATGTCTATGAGCTATGAAAATAAACTGACATAGAGAAAGCATTCAGTAAATAGTAGAATCTCAAATGTAGATAGTATCCCATCCTACATTCGAAGAACCTGTTGGCTGCCTACGCAGCACCTGTTCCTCCTATTTTCTTCATGGCTGGCAAAGCTTGTCTTCCAGTAAATATAATGAAAAGGCAAAACCACTTGTTTTTCTAGCTTCTCCTCTTACAGTCAGGACATGGGCCTGTTACCTGATTCTGGCCTGGATCTGCTACAGCCACCTTGAAACTTTGAGAGATGACACAGTGGTCTGCAGAACAAGGAAAAATGGAAAAATGGAAAGCTTAGTGTTCCATGACATTGAAGAACTACTGAATTAATCCTGGAACTTCCTTCCTGTATTAGTCAGGATTGTCTGAGATACGCCAAAGAGCTAAGCCCTGTATCTATGGTGACTTATAAGAGCAATGTTCATTTTTTGCATACACTATATGTACAGTGTGGACTGAATAGGGAATTTGTTCCACTTTTCCTCACTTTAGAGGCCAGGCAGATAGAAAAACTGCATCTTAAACACTGTGAAACATTGTTTCAGAGGAACAAAACCATCTCTGGAGGGTTATTCTTTATTTAATCTGCTGGTGGACTGGCTTCTCCAAAATTCCACTTTCCACTCTTATTAGACAGTTGCTGCTGTAGCAATGCTTACTCACTCATAGGTCTGTGGGTCAGTAGTGGTCTTGGAGGGCTTACCTAGGATTGCTTACCTATGCTTGACTTCACATACGTATTGAATTCAAGTCTGCTCCCTGTAGTTCCTTATTTGGGGATCAGCTGTTACCTAGTATATTTTCTTCTCATGGCTAAGTAAATACATGCAAACAAACCAATCCATGCACTCATATTAGCATCCCTGCTGGTATTCATGGAGTTAGCATTTCACTGGTCAAGTCCCATGACCACTCCTGAAGTAAAAATGGCAGGCATAATTACGCTGTCTTCTCTCCTGGGAGGCGCTGATACTCTTGTGGAAAGTGATGTGGATATAAAATTGTAATACAAAGAGCAGGTAAGAATTAACACAAAATTGCAATCTACCATACATGTGCCAGTCAACTGATCACAGTCTTCGATGGGTCTCTCTCCAGCAAAATAAAGGTGAAGGTCCTAAATTGGTCATTCGAGACCTTCTGTGTTCTGACTTTTTCCTTCTCTCTCTCATTTTCTCCCATGCCTCCTTATTTAGACCAAATTGGTTTATTTTATTAATTCCTAATCATCCATGTGTGGCCATATTTTTTATTGTTTTTACATTTTTCCATTGAAAGAAGTCATATTCTTCTTCCATACCTCTATGGAATAGATACCCTTCTATGCCTTCAGTCTCCTTGTGTTTCTGCACCATGGCATCCATTTGGAATCTTTGGTGCTTAGCATTTGTGATCTTGGATAAATTGTTTTTTAACCCACGTAGAAACCAAAACTTTGAAGCATACAGAATATCCTGTACAATTGGAATTGAAATCCTTGGCTTTACTAAAGGGGAGTATTCACAGGCATGGGAGCCAGTAATCATTTTCACTTCCTTGAGATATAAACTTTCAGTGGTAACAGGACCTTCTTTCCTTTAGACCTTCATTCATTACGTTCGGAGTCCTTGGATAATGGAAATAAAACAAAATGCAATCCTGTTCTTATAATCTTTGGAGATTCAGTTGATTGTGTGACATTTGATTGAATAGGAGCCTCTCTCCCACTGAAATCAATGAACAATGCTAATAAAAAGAAAATCTTTTCCCACTACAATGCTTTATTTACATTTCAGTCACCTCCCAATACCCAGAAAAAAAAAGGGGGGTTTTGAAAAACGTTAGGCCAATTCTGCTACCTTTATCCTTAACATGAAAATCTTTGCCACGAGCAAGGACCTTCCATATTCTACCATGAACATTCACTGTCTAGAAACATTTGTTTCCACAATTTGGCTTTAGGAACGCTCCTTCACGTATGTCTGGCATCAATTGGGTAGTGTTCAAATACTTAAAATTACATGGACTGGGCATAGCTGTCATTGGCAATGGAAATGGCATTCGAGAAAGAGAATTTAATTTATCCTAGGGTAGCTGTCTTTGATAAGCAAGAGAATGTTAAGTGTTTCAGTGTTGCTTAACCCTGAAGGAGTTTGTGTTATTCAGGGCTCTTAGGAGAAACAGAGCCTGTAGGATGTGTGTGTGTGCATGTGTGTGTGTGTGTGTGCGTGTGTGTGTGTGTATACCCACACATAATAGGATCTATATCTATATCTGTATCTACCTATATCTATAGAGAGAGGTTTATATTAAGAAATGGGCTCACACAGTTTTGGAGGCTGGCAAGTCCAAAATCTACAGGGCAGTCTGGCAGGCTGGAAATTCTGACAGGGGCTGATGTTGTAGTCTTGAGTCCAAAGGCAATCTGGAGGCAGAATGCTTTCCTTTCTGAGGGACCTCAGTCCTTTCCCTTAAGGCTGTCAACTGTTTGGATGAGACTCACTCACGTTATGGAGGGTCATGTGCTTTATTCAAGATCTAATTATATCTGATTTAATATTAATTACATCTAAAAATACTGTCACAGAAACATCTAGACTTATATTTCAGCAAACAACTGGATACCATGGACTACCCAAGTTGACACATAAAATCAATCATCACACAGCTTTAATCCTAGATTCCTGATATTGAGGCAGTAAGTTCAGAATTAAACACCTGGGCAACTGGACTCTGATAACCCTGCACTGGCATATACTCTCTGTATTCCAATTCCAAATGCCCGGATTATAAAAACCTTTCCTAGCCCCTAAAGATTGAAAATAGCTATTCTGAGAGCTATATATAATTTACTTTATCTTTTATTGCTTCCTACAAAACTGTGTTTTAAGAGTATCTTCACTGGCTTCATTTGCCACCTCCTTTTTTCACCTTCTTTGTCCATTCTGATAATAATCTTAAGTCACTCCCAATAATCGTGTTTTTCTAATTTGATTCTAACTTTTCTATAGATGGGAACTATAGCCTTTACATTTTTATACAGCCTGTGAAATGAAGAGGTGCTTGTTAAAAAGTGTCTATTAACAGTGTCTTTGTTTGTACAATTAATATTCTGAAAAGTTGACAATTTGTTTAAGGAGACTTGAGGAAACACTTGCAAGGTAAGATTTGGGAACAGGCAACTTACAAAATTAATCCAAATTAGGTGACTTTAGGTGAAGTTAAAGTCTGTTTATTAAATTATAATTAAAGGAAGGAAATATTTTATTTCAAGTAAGTGATAAATAATAGCTTTGCTCTAATAGCATACATTTTAAAGTAGGGTGATACTCCAAAGAGCATATAGGCACTGTGCAAGGGTGAAATGAATAGAAACTTTTCATATATTTTAAAATTCTTTATTTCTCAAGTTATTAATATATTTGCATATTCCTTCTTTTCCAAGACCTTATAATACCTAAACACTGTGAATTAATTTAGTCAGAAACTCAGTGTGCTTTTGTATTTCTTTTCTTAAAACAACTTACTTATGACCCTAACCTCATCTTGCCCTTTGCTGAAGAAAATTAATATAGGTGGGGGTCTAGGGGAGGGATCACATTAGGAGAAATACCTAATGTAGGTGATGGGTTGATGGGTGCAGCAAACCAACATGGCACCTACATACCTGTGTAACAAAACTGCACGTTCTGCATGTGTACCCAAGAACTGAAAGTGTAATAAAAAATTATTTAAAAATAGATGTCCAACTAGGAAAAGAAAGTGAACGATCTCTCTTTACTGATGATATGATCTTATATATAGAAAACCCTAAAGACTCCACCTAAAGTCTCCTAGAACTAATAAACGTCTTCAGTAAAGTTTTACAATACTTTAAATCAATGTACAAAAAAAATCAGTAGTATTCTTTGCAGTCTTCTTCTTTTTCCTTCTTCTTCCTTTTTCTTCCTCTTCTTTTTCCTTCTCTTCTCTTCTCTCTCCTCTTCCTCCTCCTCCTCCTCCTCCTCCTTCTTCTTTTTTCTTTCTTCTTTCTTCTTCCTTTTTTTTTGATGGAGTCTCACTCTGTCACCCAGGCTGAAGTTCAGTGGCGTGATCTCGGCTCACTGCAACCTCTGCCCCCTAGGTTCAGGTGATTCTTCTGCCTCAACCTCTTGAGTAGCTGAGATTACAGGTGCCCACCACCACGCCCAGCTAATTTTTGTATTTTTAGTAGAGACGGGGTTTCACCATAAAAAAAAAAAAAATCTCAATAATTATTGAAATTCTTCATGTCTTTCCTATTCTCTTCTTCCCTCTTCTCGCCCACATTCATTAGCATTGCGTAAAGATGCCAAGGTCAGCACAGCATCCAGTGAACATGGAGAAAAGAAGTAGATAGTTCCTTCTCCTAATCAGTCAATACTGGTTACCCCCAAGATACCTTTTATCCCAGCCTCTATGTTCCTTCTGACCGTGTCCTCTGCTATTTCTGTGCCACATGGGGACACAGGCATCTTTGCCAAGGCTAGTAGACTCTCCACCTTGGGCCTAACATTCCTAAGACACACCCTCTTAGGTCTTGCTGTCTAACAAGCAGTGCCCAAGCCTAACCACTAGTGGACTGTCAAGTGGACTAAGTGATCTCATCTCCATTTGGGTGAATTTCCCTTCTGTCTTCTTATCACTAGCCTTCTGTCTCTGTGCCCATCAGGTTGAGAGTCTCTAACAAAGTCTCATCATGTATTCCGGGCTTTACAAACATAAGAATCTGTCAGGAATTCTCTGCTGGTAAGAGAGATTGAAATGGGCCAAGCTGCCCTGCTGGAATAAGGAAGAAGAAACTTTGGGGAGAACTAATTTGAAATGAGTTTATCTTGCGGCACATGGTACATGCTCTGGTGCATTCAAGTCATTTCTGCTTTATTCATTTTCCATGCTAGAATGAAAACTATAACAGGTCTGTATAATTCCTTCTAACTCTGTACACATGATCACATGGATAGCAAGCTCTCAGGAGATATTGTTGAATGACTTAATTCAGGAAAGGAACAAAGCTTGGGAAGTATTCTAGAAATAGAACCATCATTGGCCAACAAAATCAGCTGGGGAGCTTTTACAGATTTCACTTCTGGGTCTTATGCCTGAGGAGTCTGATTTAATAGGACTTGAGGTGGGGCCCAGGAATCTGTATTTGCACAACACCCTAGCAGAGCTGTTCAAAGGAAAGAATGCAGTCATAGGTTCTTAGTTTCTGTTTCTGATTGGGCCAGTAAAACCCCTTCCTCATCCCTCTTTTCCACTTATCACCAGAGACAGGAACTAAAAACCATGGCTTCAGGCTGCTAAAAGCCCAAAACGAAACAAAACAGAACAGCAACAGCAACGATAACAACAAAATAAGGCAAGTTGGACAAGCTTGCAGAGATTTCTAGTTAAATCACTAATATGAAATAATAATTCCACTTAACAGAAGAGAAAAATGAGGTCCAAAAAGGTTAAGTGACTTAGCAGACATGTGACAAAATGAGAAATGGATCCAGGTTTGATTTACATTCATTTTTTATAAATATATTATTTTTGTTACAAAGATAATACATCTCTATGCTAAAAAATTGAAATAGTACATAGAAATGCAGGGTGAAAAGGAACTTTCCCCCTTCATCTCTCAGCCTCCAATTTTAACCCAAAGAACTAATCACAAATTGTATTTTTTATCTTTTCAGACATTTTATATACAAAGGTAAAAAATGCACAGGCAGATGTAAATCATTTTTTACATAAATGAGATTATAATGTGTCTAGTCTTTTCTTTTCCTTTCTTTTCTTTTTTCTTTTTTTGTTGAGACGGAGTCACTCTCTGTCGCCAGGCTGGAGTGCAGTGGGGCAATCTCGGCTCGCTGCAACCTCTGTCTCCTGGGTTCAAGTGATTCTCTTGCCTCAGCCTCCAGAGTAGCTGGGACTACAGGCATGCGCCACCACACCCAGCTGATTTTTGTATTTTTAGTAGAAATGGGGTTTCACCATGTTGACCAGGATGGTCTCCATCTCTTGACCTTGTGATCCTCCCCTCCTTGGCCTCCCAAAGTGCTGGGATTACAGGCGTGAGCTGCTGTGCCCAGCCCATAGTCCTATATATAATTAAAATAATTTGTGTTTTTCCACTCAAAATCTTTTAAAATCAACACTGATAGATCTACTACATTTCCAAAATAAATTTCTCTTTTTTAAGGTGTGAAAACATTAGATAAAGTGGATATCTATTCTCTGACAGTTTTCAAATATAGGCTGGCTATCAAATATAGGTTTACTTATATTTGTTGCTCATCCAGGTTTCCTTGCCAAATTTTTAAAGACTTTCAATTTTGAACAAATTTTGTAGAGTCTCTTTCAATTTGGGTTTGCCTGATGTTTTCTCCTGTTTGGACTGAAGTTGTTCACTTTTGGCAAAATATTACACAAATGATACTGCGTTCTAAGCATGAATTAATAAGAAGTTCATGATGCTGACTTGTCTTGTTGCTGGTGATATTGACCTTGATCACTTGGTTAAGGTAATATCTGCTGGGTATACCGGTTGTAAAGTTACCATCTCACCTTTTTGGTGTTAATAAATACCTTTGAAGGAGGCACGGTGAGACTATGTAAATCTTGTTTCTCCTAAAATTTTTGCTCACCAAATTTAGCATTCATTGGTCTTGGCACATGTTTAGCAGGAGTCACCTTCAAGGTGAAATATATTCAAATGACCCATTTGCCAGATTGTATTTATGATGGTACACATCAGATTATACACATGATCACATGGATAGCAAGCTCTCAGGAGATATTGTTGAATGACTTAATTCAGGAAAGGAACAAAGCTTGGGAAGTATTCTAGAAATAGAACCATCACTGGCCAACAAAATCAGCTGGGGAGCTTTTACAGATTTCACTTCTGGGTCTTATGTCTGAGGAGTCTGATTTAATAGGACTTGAGGTGGGGCCCAGGAATCTGTATGATTTTATTTTACATGTAAAATATAAAAAAAATGTAAAAATCTTTATTTTACAATTTTTAGTGCCACAATATGCTAGGTTTTGTGGAATTTTTTTTTCTTTGAACAGAGAAATTTTACAGAAACAAGTATTAAAAAAATTAGGCCAGGCGTGGTGGCTCACGCCTGTAATCCCAGATCTTTAGGAGGCCGAGGCGGGTAGATCATGAGGTCAGGAGATTGAGACCATCCTGGCTAACAAGGTGAAACCCAGTCTTTACTAAAACTACAAAAATTAACCGGGCATGGTGGCGCATGCCTGTAATCCCAGCTACTTAGGAGGTTGAGGCAGGAGAATCACTTGAACCGGGGAGTTGGAGGTTGCAGTGAGCCGAGATTGCGCCACTGCACTCCAGCCTGTCAATAGAGTGAGACTCTGTCTCAAAAAAACAAAACAAAACAAACAAACTATATATATATATATAATGTATAGAACATGACAACTAACATGTATTTAGTGCTTTTTCTAGGTACTATGTTAAATACGATACATTATTATTGCATTTAATAATCATATTAATCTTGTTAGTAATTATTGTAAATCCATAAAATAGGTGAAGAATTTGAGACACAAAGAAGAAAACTCCCCCAGAGCACACTGCTACAGCTTTGCACAACACAGATTGGAGCCTGACTCCTTTTACCCCAGAGCTTCGTTGCATCAATAGTACTCAATTCTGTCTTTGTGTATAGCTAGTGAGAATTAGTGTGACAGATTCTCATAGAAATAACAGTTTGAAATTGATTTTAGCAGCATATTACATTACTACAGCGTAACAAGTATGATCATAAAAATAACTTTCCTTCAGATTCTTAGGTAATTCTTTTCAATGTATCTTGTAAAGATGGTTTTAGTCTAGTTAATGCTGTGGCAAAATATGTCCGCCATTTAGCGTTGATCGTCTCATAAAATACTCATGCACTTCGATGATGACATGTGTCAGAGCAAAAGTCCCCAACCATTTAGTGTTCATCACAGCCTGCTAGATTGGCCTCAGTTGGCTCACCTGTATGATTCCTGTCATGGGAAATAGGAAAGAACTCTGAGGAGGACTCTTCCATTACCCCAAAAGAGAAAATGTAGGATACCTAGGAAGATTGTGAGTTAGTATAAAATTTTTCTGTAAATGAAAGATAATTCCAAATAATGTGGCTTTAAGAAGAAAAGAGCTTATTTCTCCCATATAAATAATGCTTGGGGGTGAGTGGGTTAGGACGATATGCCTGCTTTGCTCCATGGAGTATTCAGATGTAGGTTCCTTCCAGATCTCTCCTCCCTTGTCCCAAGCCTTTGTCTTCATGTTCCAGAATATCAGTGTCTGTGTGCCAGTCAGCAGACTGGAAAAGAAGACAGCAAGGGGTTCATATCAACCATTGTTAGGGAAGCTTCCTACATTTTTTTTTCTTTAATAACAAACTGCTTTATTAAGGTGCTTATTGAGCTTTATTGAGCTTGAGTTTAATTGATAAACAAAGAACTTCACATATTTAATGTGTACAATTTACTGAGTTGGACCACATAGCATCACCACAATCAAAGTGACATAATCTGACTCTGTGTCCCCACCCAAATCTCATCTCATTGTAATCCCCATAATCCCCACATGTTGAGGGAAGGACCTGGTGGGAGATGATTGGATCTGGGGGGCAATTTCCCCCACACTGTTCTCATGATAGTGAGTGAGTTCTCATGAGATCTGATAGTTTTGTAAGTGCTTAATAGTTTCTCCTTCACACATGCTCTTTCTCTCCTGCCGCCATGTAAGACGTACTTGCTTCCCCTTCACTTTCCGCCATGATTGCAAGTTTCCTGAGGCCTCCTAGCCATGCCTTCTGTTAAACCTGCAGAACTGTTGATTAAACCTCTTTGCTTTACAATTACCCAGTCTCAGGAAGTATTCTGTATAGCGGTGTGAAAACAGACGAACACACAAGGTAATAGAGTTTCCTTGTGATTCCCCCTCATTTTTGTGGTAAAGACACTTAAGATAAAATCTACTCTCTTAACAAATTTGAAGAACATAATATTATATAGTTAACTATGGGCACTATGCTATACAGCAGATCTCTAGAACTTACTCGTCTAACAAAACTGGTTCATATCAGAGAGTGCCTTCTGCTTTTTCCTTTTAGTGACATGACCATAACTGGCTGCAAGGATCATGGAATCTCTATTATGAATGGCCCAAGTCCAGATAAATGTACTATTACAATTAAAGAAGAGGAAAATGAATACTGTGGGTCCAAGATCATTGTCCACTATAGGATAATAGAATGCAATTACGATTTTGGAAGGAAGTCATGCAAAAAAGGAAATAATTTATTAAGCACTGAGTATGGCATGTAATGAACCAGGTTTTGTTGTTGTTGTTGCTGTTTGAAATAAGGTCTTGCTTTGTCACCCAGACTGGAATGCAGTGGCATAATCACAGCTCACTGCAGCCTCAAACTCCTGGGCTCCAGTGATTCTACTGCCTCAGCCTCCTGAGTAGCTAGCACTACAGGCATGGGCTACCATGCTGGGTTAATTTTTAATTTTTGTTGTAGAGATGGCATCTTGCTTTGTTGCCCAGGCTGGTCTTAAATTCTTGGCCTTAAGGAATCCTACTACCTTGGTCTCCCAAAATGTTGGTATTATAGGTGTAAGCCATGACATTCAGCCCCAAATGCTTTTTAGTGTAATATATGCTGCACATCAGCCCTTTAAGAGGTAGTATTAGACTCATTTTATATAAGATGTGATTGAAACTCAGAAAGGCCATGTTTCTTACTCAAGGTCATATGGTAGATGGTAGCGTTGGGATTTGAACCCTGGTCTGATTGTACCCACCCGTTGTATTTTCCCTTCTAAGTCATACTGCCAGTCTGTAGGGAGCACCAAGGTTCAAGTCAGGGGAGTTGGCAGTTGAAAGACTGTGCCACTGGGAAGAGGAAGTGGGAGACGAACTTTGCCATTGGAGTACCTTTCATTCCCAAAGCCTCATGTTCATGGCAAAATGTGTTCAACTCAAAAAAAAAGAGATACATTTTATGCAGAGGGTAAGAGAATTTTATGAAGGAATAAGAGGGAGAGAGCAGGCAAAATAGAAAGTTGAACATTTAGTAAATTATTGGTTTATACAACTTTTGAAAATAGATTTATATCAAAAATAGTTTAGCAAGAAATAAAGGTCAGAATTACTCTGGACTTGATGACATGTTGGTTTTGACCAAGAAAGACCTGGTAATGTAGATGTTATAGAACTTTGGAAGAAAATGGTAATTTTAATATTATGACCAAGTTTATAGCAATAAAAAGAGAAATTTGGTTATAGTTATAAGAGTTGTAGGGCTTTTAAAATGTATGTGTTCACACATTTGAAATGTTCTCCTTTGCAAACTCATGTTTTTATTCACTGAAGCTTCTGGCGCTCAGATAGCATGATCTACAATGAGGGATATAGATCCCAGTTGTAATGCATTGCATTTATTGGTTCCAACATTCCCCTTTTATTTTCATTTTGAAAAATGGGTTCACACTATGTGCCCATCTTTGAAAATTATTCTTCAACTTGTAATTGAAAAGAAAATCAACTTGTTTTGACCTTTCTTATTGTGATAAAATATACATAACAAAATGTACCATTTTTAAGTGTACAATTCAGTGGTATTAAGTACAGTTTCAGTATTGGGTAATCATCACTGCTATCTATTTCCAAGACTTTTTCATCATCCCAAATAGAAACTCTGTACCCATTAAACACTAATGCCCCTTCTCCAAACCCTGGTAACTTCTAATCTACTTTTTGTCTTTGTAAATTTGCATATTCTAGGTATTTTATTTAGATGCAATTATACAATAGTTGTCCTTTGGTGTCTTTCTGGCTTATTTTATCTACCGTAATGTTTTAAAGGGTCGTCCATGTTGTAACACGTATCATAATTTTATTGCTTTTTGTAGCTGAATAATATTCCATTGTAAGTATGTACCACATTTTGTTTATCTATTAATCTATTGACAGTCAGGTTGTTTCCACCTTTTGGTGGGAAAATATGAACAATAATGTAAATAATATGAATATTGAGAATAATGCTGCTCAGAACATTAGTGCACACGTATATGTCTGAGTCCTCAATTTCAGTTCTTTTGGTTATATCCCTAGGAGTGAAATTGCTGGATAGTATAATAATTCTATGTCTAACTTTTTGAGGAACTTCCTGTTTACCATAGTGGTTGCATTTTTACATTTATATTACCGGTTTGCAAGGGTTCTAATTTCCCCACATCCTCACCAACACTGGTTATTTTAAGTTTTTATTGTTGTTGTTTTGTCGTTTTTTCATAAGAGCCATCCTTATGAGCATGAAGTGATACTGCACCGTGGTTTTGATTTGCATTTCCCTAATAATGTTAAGCATCTTTTCATGTGTAGTAAGCCCAGTGAATGATCATTTGTATATCTTCTTTGGAGAAATGTCTATTTAAGTCCTTTTGCCCATTTACAAATTTTTGTGGTTGCTGTTGTTGAGTTGTCCAGAGTACACTCTTCTGTTATTTTTTTATTTTTATTTATTTATTTTTTTGAGATGGAGCCTCACCCTGTCGCCCAGTCTGGAGTGCAATGGCTTGATCTCGGCTCACTGCAACCTCTGGCTCCCAGGTTCAAATGATTCTCCTGCCTCAGTCTCCCGAGTAGCTGGGATTACATGTGCACGCCACCACGCCTGGCTAGTTTTCTTCTATCTTTAGTAGAGACGGGGTTTCACCACATTGGCCAGGCTGGTCACGAACTCTTGACCTCATGTTCTGCCTGCTTTTGGCTCCCAAAGTGCTGGGATTACAGGCCTGAGCCATGGTGCTCGGCCACCCTTCTGTTGTTTTAACTGCTCTCACTAGCCAAGCATCCTGCCAGAAAAATATACATCTGATCATCTAGCTTATTGGAGAGCTTGGAGGTCTTGAGAAACCTTCACTGGCTGTAGCATATTCTGTTATTCCCAGTCTACATTCCCTCAGGCCTGATCATGGTTCCAACTCTTTGGCAGCTTTCTCTGGTGCACAGGGCATTCTGGAAGTGTTTGAGAATTAACCCCCTACCCTGACAGTCTCCATCAATGACTGATGGGAATTAGTGTATAATTAACTAACTAGGATGGGATAACACTGAGACACAAATTCTACACTGGCTCCCAGAGTTTCCCAGCAGGATTATATACCGTTTACTCTCAGTAGTAACTAACTTAATAATGCACCTTTTATTTATTTTCCTTTCCTGGCTCACTTTCCCGTTTTTCTGGTGTTTCCTAGCATCTCCTCCAAACAACTTACACTTGAGCCCTTGTTCTGAGAATCTGAACTAAGGGAAGCACAGATTATGCGCAGGGCACAAATAAATAATTGTATTGGATTTGGGCAGAGGAGGGAGTTTCAGCACATTCCTTCCATTACTGTCCTTCCCTAGGTTCTTCTTCCTGGAGGCCCTTTTCCTTTTTGGGGTAGAATGGGAAACATTTCAACAATGCCTTGCTTACCAGACTATCGGTGGGCAATGAAGCGGTGGTTGCAACTCTCAGTGACATAATAAGATCATTTACTCTTGTTTTCCATTGCAAACTGCTTTTGGCGGACTAATTTTTAGTTTCCGTATACTTACCCAATACAATATTCCTTAGTTACATCAGAGAGTGGCTTAATATCAAAGGCTGCACATTGTCTTAAAATAAGATGGTCTTCCAAAGTTTTGAGTGATAGATAAGTATGACCTTATAGTTAGGAATTTCACAGGCAATTTATCATTTGCTGTTTGGTACTATTATGATTTCCATCTTAAAGATGAGAAAACTGAGACTTAAAATAATATTGGAAACACAGTAGGCACACAATAAATCTTAACCTTTATTTTTTATTATATTGAAAATTTTGATTCTATAATGTAAATGTCATTTTAATCAACAAATGAGACAAAGACAAAAGGCTCACTTATCAGACCTGCCTTGGAAGAAAAGTGGAGGGAACAACAAATTTGCTAGTTAAAAGACTCAGGTTTCAAATATCCTGACATTTTTAATGTAGGCAAAAAAAATTATAGCACAAGTATAGGATGTGGGAGCCCTGGCTAGACAGCAGTTGACCACAAATTTTATATGAGCCAGCAGTGTGATGTGGTTACTCTAATGCAATGTCCAGCATCATTCTATGAAGGCATCTGTCCAGAAGATGGGTGTATTTCTCCTTGGTCAGATCAAATGTGTTCACTGGAAGGACCAAAATTTAAAGCGAGATGTTGCTGAAGTAGGAAGCTACCAGAAGACTTTGAGAATGGTGAAACATTCTGGAAGCCCTGCTATCTGAGAAACACTTGAGAGCACTAGTGTTAATTCGTCTTGGGAATCAGACTGATCTGCATTGAATTTCAGCTTGTCTACTTTGTAGCTTTGTGACCTTAGACAAGATACCCTCTCTGTACTTCAGTACCGTTTTCTTTAATATGGGGAAATAATTCATGCCCTCATATACCCTAGAAAGTCCAAATAAGAGACTATAAGCAAAATAATTGGCATATACCAGGTGTACAGTAAATATTAACCTTCATTTTTTTCAAATATTTGGAGAGCTGTCATATGTATTAGTCCATTTTCAGACTGCTATGAAGAAATTTCCAAGACTGGGTAATTTTTAAGGAAAAAGAGGTTTAATGGACTCACAGTTGCACATGGCTAGGTAGGCCTCATAATCATGGCAGAAGGTGAGGGAAGAGCAAAGGCATGTCTTACATGGCAGCAGGCAAGACAGCATGTGCAGGGGAACTGCCCCTTGTACAGCCATTAGATCTTGTGAGACTTACTCACTATCATAAGAACAGCACGGGAAAAACCCGCTCCCATGATTCAGTTACCTCCCACTGGGTTCCTTCTCTCTGACACATGAGGATTATGGGAGCTACAATTTAAGATGAGATTTGACTGGGGACACAGCCAAACCATATCATCATGTGAGAAATGGTCTCTCCTCTGAAGACAAAACTAGGACTAGTGGGTAGTAATGACAAAGAGAAAATTTCAGTTCAATGTTAGGACTAACCCACTCATAATTTAATTATCTTACAAAATGCAGATGCCTAAAAATGTCTGGCCTCTGTCTAGAACATCTGAATTGTTTGGCTAACTCCCTACATGGCAGACATCTCAAACATAGTGAGGTTAAAGCAGAATTCTTGGTTCACTTTCATTGCCTGGAAACCTAGTCATCACCTTGTTTTCTACATGTCAGTAACTTGTACCATCACCTGCTCAGGTGTTCAAGCCAGGTATCTTGACAGTGCATATGATTCTTTTTTGCTCTTCTCCACCCCATGCTGCAAAGTCAGTCTAGCCAGTTGTGCCAATCTGACTTCCTGAAAGTATAATCCAAACCCTTCCACTTCTCTCCATTTCTTGCATCACCACCACAATCCAAACTATCAAAGTCTTTTCTCTGATCTATCATAATAGCCTTATAATTGGTTTCCTTGCTTCTATTTCTGCTGCTTTGGATCCTATTCTCTCTACATGAGCAATATTTTTAAATATGTTGTTTAAAACTGCCTAATAGATCTGATTGTGCTTAGAATAGAACACGCAATCCTCGTTACAGCCCACAAAGAGCCCAACATCAAATGATCTCTGCACCCATTCCAGGCTTGTCTTTCAGCGTCCTGAACCTAGCCCATCAGTCTCCAGCCTGCTTATTTGTTTTTCCATGCCAAACTGATTCCCACCTTAGACTCTTCATCTTACCTATTCCTCCTGCTTGGAAAACACTTATTTCTGAGCCCCAATGTCATATCCTGCAATAGACCATTGTCGAACACCCAGTCTTTAGTAGCTATCTACTCACTCTCACATTATTCTGTTTTAAGGCTTTGAATTATACTTATCACTATCTTATGATTTTCTTGTTTATTAATTTATTACCCACACCTAAAAATATGGATTTAACACATAGATGCATAAACAATGGAACTAAATGCCCCACAAAATAGCAAGTCCCTTATCAATGAAAATATATGAGCAGGCTTTCTTTGGTGACCATGTACTATCAGATGTTATAGAAAGGATTCCTGCCCTCATCAGAGATACAGCTAGATGACCACTGGAGTTTCTTCTAATCCGCAGATCCTATGATCTTCTTGACAGTTTCCATCTTCAGCAGGTCACAGGCTGTTTTAAGTGTGAAAGAATTAGTGATTTTTTTACATATTTAAAAAAAAGAAAAAAGGGAGGAAGAATGAAAGGGGAGAAGAAAAGTTGCTCTAGGACAAGTATATTTGGAAATGGATGTGCTCGCACACACAAAATCAGTCAATCAGCTGATTTTTATGAATTGACCAATGAATTTGGTCGACTATTAACTAATTTTAGTTGGTAGACCTGAGATAAATAGCACATAGATGAATAAATACTGACAGTTACGGATATTCGTTCACACATTAGCTTTTAACATGTGCAGTTTTCTTACTGTGTCGGTCTCAGATGTTGAAATTTGTGCTTTTCTATAAAAATCAAAAAGCAGAGGTTCATTCTTTTCCATGGACTTCATCTGTTCCTTGTTTCAACTGTATAAATATTATTTACATGTCATGGGTTTCTGACCTCTACTGGTGGAGACCAAATCGATTACCCATGAGCCGCTCAATTTGCAGTCATTTAAAATTCCACTCTCTCTGGCATAGAAAAAGAACAATGGAAACTTGTCATAGTACTCTCTTGTTGGTTTATTTCCTTTCCCTCATTTTTCTTTTTTATTTTCCCTTTTCTTCCCCACCAGTTTCTCTTTTTCATTTCTTCATGTACCAGGAGTCCCTAAGGGACATTCAGATCTTCTTTCAGCAGTCGTTTCATTTTTTATCACAAAATTAAAATGTCAGATCCTTCCAAGAATCCTTCAGAGTTACAAGGTCAGTCAGCCCAAGTCTGCTGAATGCAGGTGTTCCAGAGGGGACCAAGGAAAGTGACTGTCATGTGAATGGTGTGTGGTTTATCTACCAAGTGGCAACATCTCTCACTCTCACTATCCCTGCACTGCTTTGAGGGCAACCTGATCTGTCTTTAATCTACTCTGACCACAGAGCAAATGTTTTAAATCAAATCTCTGCATGAGTGAGTCACTACTCTTCTGGCTTTTATGTGACATACCAAGGAGTGATGGTTTACTTTGCCTGAGTAACAAAATTAATATAAGAGAAACATTTTTGTTATGTGGTATCTTAAAAAAAATACAAAAAGAAGAAAAAGGAGACATATGGACCTGAGCAGTGAAACTTGGAAGAAAAAGTTCCACTTGACATGAAGAAAATAATGAAAAAAAATGTAGTAAATGCTTTTTTGGCAGAGAAGGAAAAAAAATCAGCAGGAAGAAGTAGAAAGAGACACTTTCACTGAACAGCCGCAGTAACTCTAATGCCACTTACGTAAGGTCCTAATCTTGAAGAAGCTTCATTTATGTTATCATTTAAAATGTGATCTATTATCTCAAAAATGTTTAAATCTATAGGGTGCTTGTTGATTTGGTGGAGTCTGCATTACAATGGAGGGACATGCTGGTGTTTTTGTGGGTCCCAGGGAAGCTGGTTTAGAGCTGAATGCAGACATTCAGTGGTTGTCTTCCTCTGGCTTGGATAGATGAGATGCTTATGGCATGTACAAGTTTCCACACTATTTTGCCTGACCCGAACTATCCAACTTTTGAAGTGTCAGCTCAGTTTTTATGGGTTCTGAAGTCCAAACCAAATGTTCTACATCGAAGGAAAGGAGTGTGAACTGAAGATGGGCAAAGTGTCCTGGGATGCCTCAATGATCTCTTACGAGTGAATGCTTCATGGTGTGTGCAGTACAGCTTGTGTAGCAATTTTAATTTTCCGTGAAATGTTTCTGATTACAAAATGAAATGGAACTTTATTTATTTATTTATTTATTTTTATTATACTTCAAGTTCTAGGGTACATGTGCATAACGTGCAGGTTTGTTACATATGTATACTTGTGCCATGTTGGTGTGCTGCACCCATCAACTCGTCAGCACCCATCAATTCATCATTTATATCATGTATAACTCCCCAATGCAATCCCTC
>NW_016804051.1:1578432-1620321 GCF_001698545.2 Rhinopithecus bieti
CTATAAAACAAAGCTACTCTTTCCCAGGTTGGCAAATCTTGCGTGAAAATAGTACCATGATAAAAATAGCAGACCTAGCCAAGGCCAAAGAGGGAGGTGAACTTTAGAATTCAAGAGAGGACAGGTTTAGAGTTACCTTCTATCTCTGTGGCCATGGCAGTTATTGGCGCACAATCTGAGGTGAGTTATTTTTCTGCATGGAGACTCATTTCTCACATCTTAAAGTGGGGCTAATTCTATCTGATTCCCTCCATAAAATATGGATAACTGCAATTATGTATGCAAAGTTCTATCATATTTTTTATCATATAATCCATTAATGACTAAGAATGATGTGAACTGTAGGCTTTTTTTTGGTAGATGATTTTTAACTTATATAGAGACGTGTCCAATTAGGGATTCTATAAATGATATTATATGTATTATAAAATATTTGCTGAGAGCATCTTTCATGAATCCTTTGTCTCCCTTCTCTTTAGTATGATTTCTGTACACAACATTTTATTCTTCAACTCAAAGTGCAGTGTTTGATGCTCTTTCAGTGATAGCTCTACACTTTGTTTCTGAAGCAGGTGCGAAACTTACTGTATAAATTCAGAGGAAAGATTAGATTCTTTTTACAAAATTTAATTACATTTGACTCTCAGTTTCTTTTTTTTTTTTTTTTTTTTTTTTGAGACGGAGTCTTGCTCTGTCGCCCAGGCTGGAGTGCAGTGGCCGGATCTCGGCTCACTGCAAGCTCTGCCTCCCGGGTTTACGCCATTCTCCTGCCTCAGCCTCCCGAGTAGCTGGGACTACAGGCGCCCACCACCTTGCCTGGCTAGTTTTTTGTATTTTTTAGTAGAGACGGGGTTTCACCATGTTAGCCAGGATGGTCTCGATCTCCTGACCTCGTGATCCGCCCGTCTCGGCCTCCCAAAGTGCTGGGATTACAGGCTTGAGCCACCGCGTCCGGCCGACTCTCAGTTTCTAACTTGCTGACTTAGCAGGGAATTGACTCTCAATCAACACTGGGGTTCCTAGGGAGTTGAAAGAAAGTTCCTGGCATCTTAGGCAGTGTAGAAAACATTCAAGGGCTAACCCTGGTGTGGGCCCTTGTAGAGGGGCTCTGCTGCTTCTCTGTCTAGGCATTGGCATCTTTGCCGAGATCAGGATTGCTAGTTTTCTGGGTGAAGCCTTCATAGGTTGGTCCATTTTGTCTACTGAGGTCTGGTCATTTTCTAGGAAGCTGAGAGGAAACAGGTTTGGGATCCCTACTAGTCATAGAACTCAAGGATCTCTGTAACATATCTGAGTTTGGGGAACTATACTTTTTCCGCTTTCTCTCTATTCCTAATATTTCATTTTCTTCAATACTTCTCTCACTTCTTTCACCCCATATGAAATACACTTACTATGATCTACTAAAAAAAGGGTTTTGAAGACACAAGCCAAAAAATGAAGTCATCTTCAGACAACTTCAGACTTCTGCCACGCAACAGAAACACTGTCAGACAAGAGAGCATGAAAGTTTGACTATTTCCTTGCAGGGAGAAATACAGAGTAAACAAAACACACACTTTTTATCATTGTCAGTAAATTTGCCACATGCCAATTTTGAGCATGGTCAAAAGGGGCATTTTGGAAATGGTTTCAATTTACTTTTTACAAATTTAAAATAAGTAGAGACATTCCTTACTTAAGATTGTTAGTGGGCAGTTGGAGAAGATAACTCAGGATGGATTTTTTAAGTACACTTTTAAATTTTGGAATAGATTTAAATTTACAGAAAAATTGTGAAAGTAGTCCAGATGGTTCCCATATACCATGTGCTCGGTTTCCCCTATAATTAATATCATTAATATCATACATTTAGTATGGGACATTTGTCATAACTGATGAACCAATATGTTGATATATTAACTAAAGTCCATATGTTATTCAGATTTCCCTCATTTTATCCTAGTGATCTTTTTGGCATTCTATCTAGGATACCACATTATACTTAGTCTTGTCTCCTAGTGCCTCTCATAGTTGTGAGAGTTTCTCAGACTTTTCCTATTTTTTTTTAGTAGCCTTAACAGTTTTATTTATTTATTTTTATTTTTTATTTATTTATTTATTTTTGAGTCAGAGTCTTGTTCTTGCTCTGTCACTCAGGTTGGAGTGCAGCAGTGCGATCTCGGCTCACTGCAACTTCTGCCTATCAGATTCAAGCAATTCTCCTGCCTCAGCCTCCTGAGTACCTGGGATTACAGGTGTGTGCCACCATGCCCGGCTAATTTTTGTATTTTTTAGTAGAGACAGAGTTTCACCATGTTGGCCAGGCTGGTCTCGAACTCCTGGCCTCCAGTGATCCACTTGCCTCGGCCTCCCAAAGTGCTGGGATCACAGGTGTGACCCATTGCATCTGTCCAGCCTTAACAGTTTTGAAGAGGAGTAGTCAGTTTGTAGGGTGCCTCCATATTGCAATGTTTATGATTTTTTTTCAGTTATACAGAGGTTACAGAGTTTGAGGAGGAAGAATACGGAGGTAAAGGGCTATTCTTATAAAATCATATCAAAGTTATGTGGTATTAACATGACATCACTGTTGCTGCTAACCTTGATCACTTGGCTGGGATGAGGTTTATTAGGTTTCTCCATTATAAAGTTATGCTCTCCTCCTCTGCCCAGCACAGCCAGCTTTCCATTTTGTACTGTTTGGAAAGAAGTCAATATGTGTAGCTTACACTTATGGGGTGGGGAGTTATAGTCTATCTCTTTGAGGGGAAAATTATCTCTTATTCCTTATTTAGTGTGATATTATGATTTATAATAAGAAATACATATTTGTTCTTCATCCCCATTTTCTGGCAGACAGCATCTAAAACTCTTAAAATCTCCTAAATGATGTGTGTTTTTTCATACTAATGAGATGGCTGATGACTGGTGGCTCCTGAGAAGCCTTAAGATGGGGTCTAGTTGCAGGGAAGCCAAGCCTGTGATCAGAGGACTGAGATTTCCCTTCCCCTTCCCCTTCCCCTTCCCCTTGCCTTCCCTTCCTCTTTTAGACACAGTCTCACTCTGTGGCCCAAGCTGGAGTGCAGTGGTGTGATCTCGGCTCACTGAAGCCTCTGCTTCCTGGGTTTAAGCAATCCTCCTGCCTCAGTCTCCTGAGTAGCTGGGATTACAGGAATGCACCACCACACCCAGCTAATTTCTATATATTTAGGAGAGATGGTGTTTTGCCATCTTGGCCAGGCTGGTCTTGAATTTCTGACCTCAGGTGATGCACCCACCTTGGCCTCCTAAATTGCTGGGATTATAGGCATGAGCTACCACAACCGGCCAAGGAGGACTGAAATTTTCAACCCTATATTCTGACTTCCTGATAGGGGTGAGAGGCTGAAGGTTGAGTTGACTACCAGTGGCCAATGATTTATTCAATCATGACTATATAATAAAGTCTCCACAGAAACCCACAAGGACAATTTTCAGAGAGCTCCCAAATTGGTGAGTATGTTAGTGACCAGGTTTATTATGCCTGTGTGCAGTGAGCCAATTATTGAGATGACAGGTTTTGGAAAAAAGAAAAGATTTTATGCACAAGGCTGCCATGTGAGGAGATGGGAGAAGAAATCTCAAATCTACCTCCCCAAAGATAGGGTTTTAGAGATATTTATGGGATAGAGGTGCAAAGTGGTCCAAAACACGGGGAAAGGTGACTGGGGACAAGGAAAAGCAAGGTATGCTGGTCTATTTTGCATTGCTATAAAAGAATACCTGAGACTGGGTAATTTATAAAGAAAAGAGGTTTATTTGGCTCACAGTTCTGCAGGCAGTGCAAGCATGGTACCTGCCTCTGCTACCATTAGATAGAAGTAGTGAGTAACCAGGGGACTCACCACTTGTGATTGGCGTCTGAAGTGAGGGGCAGTCTTAGCTTTTAACCTGTGGGCTCTGAGCTAACTGCAGGTGAATAGTGTCAGAATTGAATCGAATTGTAGGATACCCGGTTTGGGTCCACAGAGACCTGAAAAACCGCTTGTGGTGGAAAAAAACCCATATACGTTTGGTGTTAGAAGTGTTGTGAGTGTAGAAAAGGAAACAATTTTGTTTTTTCCTTATGTTTATGTGTTTATTTGTTTATCCATTCATTCAATGACATTTATGTCAGTATGCACTCACAGGTATTTATTTTATATGGTGGGGAATCATTCAATACAGTAGACCTTGAACAACACAGGTTTAAACTGCATGGACCCTTGTATGTAGATTTCCTCTTGCCTCTGTCCTGAGACAGCAGAACCAACCCTTCCTCTTATTCCTCTTCCTCCTCTTCCTCAGTCTACTCAACAGGAAGACTTTTAACGAGCCACTTCCACTTCATGAATAGTAAATATATTTTCTCTTTCTTACGATTTTCTTAATAACATTTTCTTTCCTCTAACTTGTTTCATTGTAAGAATACAGTATATTATATATTTACACACACACACAAAATATGGCTTCCAGTCAACAGTAGGCAATTAGTAGTTAAGTTTTTAGGGAGTCAAATGTTACACTTGGATTTCCAACTGCATGGGTGGTCAGCATCCCTAATCCCTGTGCTGTTCAAAGGTCAACTGTGTTATGTTATTTATTTTACTCAGATTGTTTCAGCTTTTATAGTCAATGAAAATTTCCTATGCTTTTTCCTCAGTGCCCACCCAATCCCTTTCCTTTATAAAAAATGATATTTATGACTACCTTTAAGACTAATGGGCTGGGCGCGGTGGCTCACGCCTATAATCCCAGTACTTTGGGAGGCTGAGGCAGGTGGATCACCTGAGGTCAGGAGTTTGAGACCGACCTGACCAACATGGTGAAACCTTGTCTCTACTAAAAATACAAAAATTAGCTGAGTGTGGTGGCAAGCGCCTGTAATCCCAGCTACTCGGGAGACTGAGGCAGGAGAATAGCATGAACCTGGGAGGCGGAGGTTGCAGTGTGCTGAGATTGCACCATTGCACTCCAGCCTGGGGGACAAAGCGAGACTCCGAAAAAAAAAAAAGATTAATGATTTCTAATTTCTGTAAACACACCTAATACCAGGTGATTTTTAGGACTGAAGGAAGCAAATAGGTTAGTGTTGCCAAGTCAAGAATGTGCCCATGAACCATGCATTTGAAGTTGTGAACTCAGCATGACCAACTTACAATTTATAAGTAAATTTACTTTTGCCAGATGACCACTTCTTGTTTTTATAAGGAAGAAAAAAACAACCTCTACTAAGGTTTAAAATATCAAATGGTTCTAAAAAGCAATGTTTGGTTGATGAAAGTTTAAAGGATTAGATGTGGATGGATTTGATTTCCTTCAAAATACACATAAATTATGAAATTAAGGTAGGAGAGGATTAAGGCGCAGCCTGTCTTAGGTTTTTTTTTTTTTTTTTCTTCTTCCTAAAACCTTTGGAAAATGATTCAAGATGCTTGAGCATTACCAAAATCATCTTGGGGAATATCTTCTAGTATGTTCTTATATTGTCCTCTGAAACTTATATTTAATAACCGGGCTGTTAAAAGTTTTCAATAAAGTTGTGATCCAGGGTCATTACACTTTAGAATTAGATTAATTAAGACCTATGATAACCTGGTATTTCATGTGGGGCCATGTATATTAAGTTTTATTTATAGATTCCTCTGGCTTCTGGTGTTGTCCAAGGTGAAATAATGCAAGCCTGTCTCCTCCACTGATGACAACTAAAAATCAACTATCTGAAGTTACTTAACAGTCAAGAAAAATAGAGTGTTGTGGAATACAGTAAAACACTGGAGAAGTGAACCTTAAAGGACTGTGTTTTTGCTGTTGTTGTTCTTCACTTTTTTTGTTTGTTTGTTTGAGATGAAGTCTCACTCTTGTCTCCCAGGTTGGAGTACAATGGCACAATCTTGGCTCACTGCAACCTCTGCCTCCCTGGTTCAAGCGATTCTGCTGCCTCAGCCTTCCAAGGAGCTAGGATTACAGGTGTCTGCCACCATGCCTGGCTAATTTTTGTATTTTTAGTAGAGACTAGGTTTCACCATGTTGGTCAGGCTGGTCTCAAACTTCTGACCTCAGGTGATCCGCCCACCTTGGCCTCCCAAAGTGCTGGGTTTACAGGTGTGAGCCACTGCACCTGGCCTGTTCTTCACTCTTATAGTCCTGAACTATGCAATGGAGGTGCAATTGGAGGTGAAAACTCCAAGAGCAACCTTATTTATTTACCTTAAAGGAGTAGAAAAAGCTGTCCCTGTAGTCTGAATAATGTGAGCAGATGTCTATTGTGTTTATTTCTTTTTTTTCTCTTGTTTTGCTTTGAAGGCAGGCCTCAGTGACAGAGAAGCATGAAATTGTCAGTGCAAGCAGCTAAAACTCAGAGAGAAGCCTTGTCTTCCCAGCCAGAGCAAACAGAAGAAAAAAAAAAAAAAAAAAAAAACCAACAGTCTATGAGTGTATAGGGGTGTGGGGGCATCACCGAGAGCAGATGGCTGAAGAAGACAATGCGTAATTCTGTGTCTGGACCCACAAAGGTCGAAGGCTTATCTCTGAGCAGCACATTTGAGAGCTAAACCAAAACAAACATAGCAAAGTCCTTGAGAAATGAATGAAGATTTAAACCATTGCCCAAGTTTCAGGCTAATCCCTGAGTAGTGCGTCCACGGGACAGACCCAAAGAAGCACAGCACAGCCTTTGACAGCAGAACTGAGTTTAAGATCACTGAACACAAAAAGTGAGATAGAACATGTATTATAAATCCAACTGCATTTATTGCTGGCTACTACAAATGAACATAACCCAATCGATTTTTATCAAAACCTAGAGCTTATGCAACATAATTTTTAAAATGTCCAGGAAATAACTGAGAATTAGTCCATAAAGAAAGAAGCAAGAAAAGGTGACTAATTCTCAAGAGAAAAGATAATTCATTGATTAAATTTCTAGCTTAAATAAATGTTGGAAGCATCAGACAAAGTATTGGTAAACACACTTGAAATGAACAGAAAGAAATTCTAATCTGAGAAATAGAAATGATTACAAGGCAAATAAAGTAGTAGCTTATGAGTGTAATGCCAGCACTTTGGGAGGCTGAGGTGAGAGAATTGCTTGAGCCCGGGAGTTTGAGACCAGCCTGGGCAACATGGTGAAACCCTATCTGTACAAAAAATATGAAAATTAGCCAGGCATGGTGGCATGCATCTGTAGTCCCAGCTACTCAGGAGGTTGAGGTGGGAGGATCACTCGAGCTTGGGAAGCAGAGATTTCAGTGAGCTGAGACTGTACCACTGAACTCCAGCCAAGGTAACAGAGCCCCTGTCAAAAAAGAAAAAAAAAAGAAGGCAATAGAAATTCCGTAACTGTGAGAGACAGTATCAAAAGTAAAACAGCCACCAGACAGACCCAATTCCTGAATGGGCATGAGAAACAAAGTCAGTGAATTTGAAGCTAAATTAATAGAAATCATTCAAAACAAAGAAAAGGGAGAATAATTTATTAGGATACTAATGAACAGAGTTTCTCACACCTATAGAATAATATAAAAAATTCTAATGTATCATTGGAGTTTCAGAATGATAGGAAAAAGGTTGATTGGGAGAATATGTCTAAGGTAATAATGGCTTAAAACTTCCCAAATATGGAGGAAGACAAACATTTACAGATTCAGGAAGTTCAGCAAATCCCAAAATGAATGAATGCAAAGGAATCCGTGCCCAGACGTATCATAGTCAAAATGTTAGGACAAAATAAAACAAAGACAAAATATCTTGAAAGAAGCTAGTGAAAAATGACGTGTTCCATGCAAGAGAAAATGCAATCTGAACGAACAAAAATCTCTGAGATCATTAAGCCAGTGACACGTTAACAAAAGACAGAAAACCAAACACAAACCTATTAATCCAGAATTCCCAGAGAAACTTTCTTTTAAAAATGAAGGCAAAATAAGACATCTTTGATGAAGTGAAGCTAACAAAATTCATCACTAAGAAACCTGCTCTAAAATGAGTGCAAAATAAAGTTCTTTGGAATGAAGAGAAACAATGAGGAATAGTCAGTAAAAGTGACAAATATCTAAGTCAATGTTAAAATGAATTTTTCTTCTCTTGAGTTCTTTAAGGTCTGCATTACCCTTAAAAACAAAATTTACATTTTCTGATTTGCTTTTCGTGTATGTAGATATGCTACATTTGACAAATGTAAGTGGGAGGGTAAAGGCATCTATATATTAGGAAGGCTTCTATGTTTTACTTGAAATATTAAATTATAAACTCTAATTCTAACCATGAAAGGTTAGATGTATGTGGTAAAACTTAGAGCAACCACTATACAAATTTATATAGAGGTATACACAAAAGCTAGTAGATAAACTAAATGGAATATTAAAATACTCAAATAATTTTTAAAAGGCGGAAAAGAGAAACGGGGAAAGCGGCAGAGACGAGAGAAAACAAATAATAAAATTGTACGCCTAAATTCAACCATATCCATAAATACATTAAATGTAAATGACCTGAACAAATTAATTAACAGATTGTCTAATTGAACTAAAAAAGAGATAATTCTGAACTATATGATGCCTGCACTTTAAATATCAAGACATAGATAGGTTAGAAGCAAAAGGAAGAAAACATAAACAATTATTTTTCCCAGGAATTGCTATAAGTACACAGAAAACCAGTAAGGCTATAGAATTCCAGAACAACACTATCAATCAACTTACCTAATGTTTATAGAATACTCCACCCAACAACAGCAGAAAACATGTTTTTTCCAAGCACATAGGTAACAGTCACTAAGATAGTTCAAGATGGACCATAAAACAAGTCTTGGCATATTTAAAATAATTGAAATTAATCAAACTGTGCTCTCTGATGGAAATAAACTAGAAATGAATTACAGAAAAGTACACGGACAATTTTTAAATATTTGAGAATTTAAAAGGCACTTTTAAACCATGGTCAAAGAGGAATTTTTGGAGAAAATTGGAAAATATTAGGATTGAGATGAAATGAAAATACAAACATATCAAAACTTGAGGACTGAGTTACAGCATTGCCCAGGGGAAAATTTATAAACTAAATACCTATACTAGAAAAGAAGAAATACTTGTAATCAATAACCTGAGCTTCTACTCTAAGAAATTACAAGAGTAAATTAAAACCAAAGAAGCAGAAGAAAGGCAATAATGATTACACTGAAAATCAATAAAACAACAGTGAAAAACAGTGGAGAAAATCTATAAAAGCAAAAGTTGATTCTTTGAAGAGATCAACAAATTGATAAACCCTTAGCTAAAATGACGGATTAAAGAGCAAAGCCACGTATTAGCAAAACCAGGGATGAAAAAGGAGACATAACTATGAACTCTGCAGAAAATAAAATGATTATCAAGAAATACTATAAAAAATCAGTGCCAAAAACTTGACAAGATTTCGTGGCCTTTAAAATAAAATTTATTTTGCATATTTAAGATATATCACATATTATTGGTTACATGTGAATAGTAAAATGGTTACTATAGAAAAGCTAATTACCATATGTATCATCTCACATGGTTACCTTTGGTGTTTTTCCTTTTGTGACAAGAGCTGAAATCTACTCATTTAGCAGATAAAGGGGCCGTGACCTAAGAAAACCAGGCAGCCCCTGGAAGATGGAAAAAGCAAAGAAACATTCTTTCCTGTAGTCTCCAGCACGCCCTGCTGACAATTTAATTTGGTCCCAGGAAAACTCATTGGGACTTCTGGCTTCCTGAACTGTAAAATTACAAAGTTGTCTTTGTTTTAAGCCACTAAGGTTGTGATAATTTGTTATAGCAACAATAGGAAACTAATCCACCATCCAATAATGCCTTTTGTTCAACATGATTTCGTTTTGGTGAAAACTATTTTTCACAGGAAAAAATACTGGGAGAATATGCATTGAAGGATGTCCTGTATTTATCAATGACTAAGATTTTGATTGTATCATTTTGTAAGTTTTCTATAATAGACATATATTTCTTCTCTAATAAATAAATTTTTAAAGAAGAAAATATATTTAGTCAAGATACTCAAATGTAATGATGAAATATATGTACTCTATATCTTTTCTTAAAAAATTGAGAAAGAACATTATTGATTATTATAATAGAGTAACCCTTATAGACAAAAGACCTTAAATAAATTAAATAGCAGCTTAGAACACACTAAATTTAAAATTTGACAATTTAAATAAAATGGGCAAATTACCAGAAAGATAAACAAATTATTGTTACCAACTCAAGAAGAAAGAGAAAATATGAATGTACCTACAACAAGTAAAGCAACTGAGTTAGTAATTAAAATCTTCTTATGAAGGAAACTCCTGGCTCAGATGTCTTTGCTTGTGAGTTACACCAAAAATTTAAGAAAAAAAAAAAAGAAAGAATTATACCCAAAGTCTTTCAGAAAATAAAGGGTGAAAGAATACTTCTTGGCCGGGTGCGGTGGCTCATGCCTGTAATCCCAGCACTTTGGGAGGCCAAGGCAGGTGGATCACGAGGTCAGGAGATCGAGACCATCCTGGCTAACATGGTGAAACCTCGTCTCTACTAAAAATACAAAAAATTAGCCTGCATGTTGGCATGCACCTGTAGTCCCACCTACTCAGGAGGCTGAGGCAGGAGAATCGCTTGAACCTGGGAGGCAGAGGTTGCAGTGAGCCGAGATCATACCACTGCACTCCAGCCTGGGTGACAGAGTTAGACTCAGTCTCAAAAAGCTAAAAGAAAATAAAATAAAAAGAAAAAAAAAAAAAAAGAAAAGAATACTTCTCAGTTCATTTTATAAAGCCAACATTACCATGATACCAAAACCAGACACGGACATTTCAAGAAATGAACACGATAGACCAATATCACTCATAAACATAGATGTAAAACACATTTTCTCGAGAAAATACTAGCAAAGTGAATCCAATGCTGTATGAAAAGGATAATATATCATGACCTACCTGGGTTTATACCAGATGTATAAGCTGGTTCAATATGCAAAAATCAATCAATGAATTTCATCATATCAACAGCTCAGAGAAAGAAAACCATATGATCTTCTGGATAATACTTAACACCTGTTCATGATACAAACTCTTTTTTTTTGAGACAGAGTCTCACTCTGTCATCCAGGCTGGAGTGCAGTGCACAATCTTGGCTCACTGTAACCTCTGCCTCAAGCAATTCTCGTGCCTCAGCCTCCGGAGTAGCTGGGATTACAGGCATGTACCACCATGCCGGGCTAATTTTTTCTATTTTTAGTAGAGACAGAGTTTCATCATGTTGCCCAGACTGGTCTCAAACTCCTGAGTTCAGGCAATCTGCCCACCTTGGCCTCCCAAAGTGATAGGATTACAGGCGTGAGCCACCCCGCCCTGCCCCATGATAAAAACTCTTTATGTAAATCAGGGGTAGGATGAAACTTTCTTTTATAAAATAAAGAGCATACACTAAAAGGTGGCCTAGAGCTTACATCATACTTGATGATAGAATGTTCTCCCTCTAATATTAAAAACAAGACAAGGATGTCTGCTCTCACCATTCCTAATCCACCTCATACTGGAGGTCCTTGCCAGTGCAATTATGTAAGCAAAATAAATAAAAAGCATGTAGCTTGGAAAGGAAGAACTACCCATGTCTATATTTGCAGACAACATGATTGCCTGTGTAGAGAAGTCTAAAGAATCTTCAAAAGGGTACTAAAAGTAATAATGAGCCTGGCAAGATTGCAGGATACAAAGTCAATGTGCAAAAATCAATTGTATTTCAATATATTAGCATGGAAAAATATAAATTTAAATTTAAAAAAAGCATAATTTATAATAGTACCAAAGCATTAAATACTAGGTATTTCAGTTGCACATAATGATTTCTAACTTTAATTTGTTAATTTATTTTTCCAGAAAATATTTATGAGCATATAACAGCCCAAACTTGATAAATGGTTGAGTAGGTCTGAACAGGAATTGTTTGGATGGGAACTTTTACCCAATATGTAGAGTAAGATGGAACTGGAAGTGTAAACACGGGAGCTAATTTCATTAGTTGTTTTTCAAGAAGAGACATTTTATCTTTTGAAGGTAGATTTAAAGTCAGGAATTTAAGCCTGGAAAGGCAGTCCAATAAGACAACACCTAAAAAATTGAATCCATGACCCAGAGTAGAGATTTTCAGACTGTGTTCCATAGATTCACAAGGTTCTGCAGAACTGCCTCAGGGTCGTGTGTGTGTGTGTGTGTGTGTGTGTGTGTGTATGTAAATGTGAGCAAATAAGGTGTGTGCATGTGAGTGTATTTGTATAAATGGGGATATACATGTGATTGCGTATGTGTAAATGTGATTGAACAGGAGTGTGCAAATGCAACTGTGCATAAATGTGAGCAAATAGTTGTGTGTGTATAAATGGGGATGTGGCTATGTGCAGGCATGTGTGCACTGGGGAGGGGGAAGAATGCCTACTTAGATTCTACCTTCACTTTCCTTTCTTCCACTAGCTCAGAGCAGTTTTGCTTAGTTGATATTCTACTGGAGTTCCAAGTAAGATTTTTCTTGGAAAAGTTTCATGGCTAAAAATAAATATGAAAACCTCTGATCAATGAAACAAAGAAAAGATCACAACAATGAACAAGGATCCCCAGTCGCAGGCAGCAGGTAGACAGCAAAGTTCTGCTCAAGAAGCTGGCATTGGATAGAGCCGGAAGAATTTTTCCATGACCTTATCAGGGGTAATTTGCGCTCTGAGGACAGGAAACTTAGCTACTGAGGATCTAACGGACTGGTAAGGAGTTTAGTTGTTGATAGGAAAATTACAGGGAACTAGTTAGTAACGTCATTGAGGCAAGAACACATTTTGTGTTAAATTGGGCTGTAAAGGTCTGAACCATAACCATGGGAAATATGATCCAGTAGACTATGACTTGAGAGTGGCTTTGGTCCCAGAGAACAGGATGGGGACAAATTTGCAGCAGGGTAATGCCCCTACGCAATACCTTCAAGGGGTGGTTCTTGGAATATTTCACTGAGCATCACCTGGGCTATTTTTTTTTTTAAATGCTGATCCTGTGTTTCTCCATCAATCTGCTGAATCAGGCTGGGATCCAGAAACCTGATCTTTTTAACAGAGTGAATACTGGTGAATCTGATACCCTCTCAAGTGTGGAACAAATTGCCAAGTTTTTCAAAATTCCTTGTTGCTAAGAATCATGCTGGTGCTTGTTAAACATTCAGCCTTTTAGGCCCTTTCACTAAAGATGCTGAGTGGAGATGAAACTGGGTGATTTATATGCTGGGTTATTCTTATCATAGTTAATACCAGTGAGGGATATTGAGGTAAAAGGCAAATTTGCAAAATTTCTGGCTTTTATTGAAGAACTATTACAGGTAACTCACAAAGAATATTAAAAATCATTTTCAGATTTTCTTCCTCTCACTAGGAACAGTTTCCTGAAAGTGTCATCATGAACAGTTCCATGAGTATGAAACAAAAATCAGGTGTGACATAAAGTGTGGGTTTTGGTAGAGAAGACTAGGTGCCTACTTGCTATTATTTGCATAAATATGTTACATCATTTGCAAGTTAAATCAGCTCATATCAAATGTCATTGATTTCCTTTTTTGCACAGAAAACCATTGATTAGCCTCAAGGGATTCCTCATTTAGGTATATCCCACACATATTAGAATGTTTTATTATGCATTTCCCTTGGAAATTTGCTGGATAGAAGCAAGGGCTGTTTCCAAAAGGAGTTTTGGATGTATGTTCCTTTGTTTCATATGTAAGTGGAATGCACAGGAATAAACATTTTTTTGCCACACTTCATTTTATTTTATTTTAATTTCTGGGGTACATGTGCAGGATGTGCAGGTTTGTTATATAGGTAAATGTGTGTCATGGTGGTTTGTTGTACCTATCAACCCATCACCTAAGTATTAAGCTCAGCATGCATTAGCTATTTTTCCTGATGCTTTCCCTCCTCCTACCTCCCCACAACAGGCCCCCGTGAGTGTTGTTCTCCTCCCTGTGTCCACATGTTCTCATTGTTCAGCTCCCTCTCATAAATGAGAACATGCAGTGTTTGGTTTTCTGTTTCTGTTAGTTTGCTGAAGATAATGGCTTCCAGCTCCATCCATGTTCCTGCAAAGGACATGATCTCGTTCCTTTTTATGACTGCATAGTATTTCATGGTGTATATGTACCATATTTTCTTAATCCAGTCTATCATTGATGGGCATTTGGATTGATTCCATGTTTTTGCTATTGTGAATAGTGCTGCAATGAACATATGTGTGCATGTATCTTTATAATAGAATGATTAACATTATTTTGGGTATATACCCAGTAAAGGGATTGTTGGGACAAATGGTATTTCTGGTTCTAGGTCTTTCAGGAATCGCCACACTGTCTTTCACAATGGTTGAACTAATTTACATTCCCAACAACAGTGTAAAAGTGTTCTTATTTCTCTGTAGCCCCACCAGCATGCCATGCTTCTTAAACATTAATGTGCATATGAATCACATTGAGTTCTTGATAATATACAGATTCTGATTTAATGGGGCTGAGGTGGGGGATGAGATTCTGCATTTCTATTCAACCCCCAGGTGATACCAATGCTACTGGTCCTCAGACTACCCTTCCAACAGCAAGGGACTATAATACAGCATTCTATCCCAACAGAGGTGACTGATAAGCTCTATGTTGCTGCTGTCTGTGAGGGCCATTAAGGAAACTCAAATTCTGTATGAATTTCACTCAACAGAAGATGAATGAAAATGTACCTTACCTTAAAGAACCACAGACAGGAGCAGAAAGTGCAGTTAGAAAGTCAACACAATATTATGCAATTTCCCAGAGCTTTGAACAAGTGCTTGGAGCAAGCCTTGCCAATAGAAATCTCAGCAGGGAGTTAGCAGGTGCTGCCTCTACAGATGGTTTGAGAAAGTGATGTTGGGACACGCCACCACTGAGTGCCCTGAGAACTCTGAATGGGGAGAGCAACCACCGAGCACAATGGTTGAGATCCAAATGCAATGTATTTACACCCTCAAGTTGCCCAAGCAGTATAGTTTCCTGGGACAGAGGAGGAATCTAAGGCTTTGGTCTGGGGCAATGAGAAACTGGAGATTTGGGGCTTCTCACTGTTCCTGAATAACTGTGAGTTTGGAATGATACTTTCATTCCACCATGAAACCCGGCTATGTTGGAAGCCTAGAAACAGTTGTGTATAGTTACGGGTTGGGAATGGGTAGAGAAGAGAGGGTGGTGTCAATGTGGAGACCCCTAGTAAACTGAGCTTTTGATTTCCACCCTGGACAATGAGGACCACATAAACAATACTTTTCTAATACAATCAATGAATTTTCAGAGTTCCCTTAAAAATTGTTACCATTGTAAATTTGACATGACTTTGTTTCTTCACGACTGCCACTATTAAGCCTCAATTGTCCATATTTCTTTGTGGGTTGGGGGGATTAGTTTCATGCAGCTTGTTTTTCACCGTGTTCCTTCTAGTGAATATTGTAAAACTTTTATTTCTCTTCTACAGAACAGAATGTGCATACCTCAATGTCCTTGGCTGCAAAACTTAGGTGAGTTTTTATCTTAATAGATTATTACCTTTTCCATAGAAATTTTTAAATTCAAATTATGCACCATGACAGAGAGTACAAAAGCTGAGAATATTTAATGGGGCAAAGTCTGTCTTCAAACCTCGTATTATCTAGTAATTTTAAGTACATGTTAGTTGGAGAATTTTGGATTTTGGAATTGTTATTTTCTTTTTTTTTTTTTTTTTTTTTTTGAGACGGAGTCTCGCTCTGTCGCCCAGGCTGGAGTGCAGTGGCCGGATCTCAGCTCACTGCAAGCTCCGCCTCCCAGGTTCACGCCATTCTCCTGCCTCAGCTCCCGAGTAGCTGGGACTACAGGCGCCCGCCATCTCGCCCGGCTAGTTTTTTGTATTTTTAGTAGAGACGGGGTTTCACCATGTTAGCCAGGATGGTCTCGATCTCCTGACCTCGTGATCCGCCTGTTTCGGCCTCCCAAAGTGCTGGGATTATAGGCTTGAGCCACCGTGCCCGGCCTGGAGTTGTTATTTTCTAATGAAATTTGAATATTTGGAATAAAGAGACTGAAGATTAGGAGTCTGAAGTGGGATGTCACATGGCAATTCTTTAGTAAATATACAATTTTCATAATTCTATTCATGATTTTTATTTGAAAATTATTTTTAAAAATACCTCTGTCTCCCTGTCTCTGTCTCTCATTCTATCACTTATTCGTCTTAATCCTTTGGCAGAAAAGTAAACCAAGAGGTTGGAAAATAGGAACTTCAGGTTTGGAGTTATACAGAGCCAAGTCTTTAACTGTGACTGGATGGTTTTTTAGGTTTACGTTGATTTCCTGCAAAGTGTTTCTATACCAATTTCACTGTCTTTGAGTAGTTAAACGGCCTTTTGCAAGTAGTCAATGTGGGTAAATTTCTTTGGAATTAGACTGGGGAAGTTAAGATCAATTGAACTGCTGATGGTTTATCAGTATCCTAGCAGGAAGATGTGTTCCTGATGAGTAAGCCATTGAGCTTCTTCAAGGCATCCAAGTTGGCTCAGACAGATCGTTAGTGGCAGATAAGATATGGTAAGAAGGTGCTGATTCTATTGCCTTGGAATTTTTTGAAACAAATTTTGTGTTCAAAGGAAAAACAAACAGGCAAATGAACAAAAAGCAAAACCAGAAACAAGAACAAACTAGTTTCTTAATATACAAAATCAAAGGAAAATGAGTCAAAGAGATGAATATGTACATTATTTCTTTTAGTCTAACTCTCCAGAGGGCAATTTTGTATCAGTGTTATTGAGAGCATGAATCCACCAAATTGATGTCCCACAAAGGGAGGTCACACTAGGACATCCTATTGAGACCTTCCCTTCTTTTTGGTTTTTCTTTTCCTGTGTTAGTTTGCTTAGGATGATGGCCTTCTGCTTTATCCATGGTACTGCAGAGATCTTATTCTTTTATATGGCTGCATAGTATTTCATGGTGTATATGTACCACATTTCTTTATCTAGTCTACTGTTGATGGGCATTTATGTTGATTCCATGTCTTCACTATTGTGAACAGTGGTGCCATGGACATACACATGCATGTGTATTAATGGCAGAACAATTGATATTCCTTTGGGTATATACCCAATAATGGGATTGCTAGATTGAATAGTAATGCTGTTTTAAGGTCTTTGAGAAATCATCAAACTGGTCATAATGGCTGAACCAACTTACATTACCACCAGCAGTGTATAAGTGTTCCATTTTCTCAACAACCCTGCCAGCATCTATTATTTTTTGATTTTTTAATAGTAGCCATTCTGACTGGTGTGAGATGGTATCTCATTGTGGTTTTTTATTTCTCTAATGATTAGTGGTGTTGAGCATTGTTTTCTGGCCATGCATATGTCTGTTTTTTTTTTTTTTTTTTTTTTTTTTTTGAGACACAGTCTCATTCTGTTACCCAGGCTGGAGTGCAGTGGCATGATCAGGTGTCACTGCAGCCTTGACTTCCAAGGATCAGGTAATCCTCCCACCTCAGCCTCCATAGTAGTTGAGATTACAGACACACACCACCATGCCTGGCTAATTTTGTATTTTCTGTAGCAATGGGGTTTCACCATGTTGCCCAGACTGGTCTCAAATTCTTGGTCTCAAGGGGTCCACCCGCCTCAGCCTCTTGAAGTGCTGGGATTACAGGTGTGAGCCACCATACACAGCTTCTTCTTTTGAAAAGTGTCTGTTCATATCCTTTGCTCACTTTTTAATGGGGTTGTTTGCTTTTGTTTGTAACTTTATTTAAGTTTCTTACGGTTTCTGGATGTTAGATCTTTGTTGGATGCATAGATTGCAAATATTTTCTCTCATTCTGTAGGTTGCCTGTTTACTGTATTGATAGCTGTGCAGAAGTTCTTTAATTTAATTAGATCCAGTTTGTTGAGTTTTGTTTTTGCTGCAATTGCTTTTGGTGTCTTCATCTTGAAATCTTTGCCAAGTCTATGTCCAGAATGGTATTTCCTAGGTTATCTTCCAGAGTTTTCATAGTTTTAGGTTTTAATCTAAACATTTTGAGTTGATTTTTGTATGTAGGGTAAGGAAGGGGGTGTCCCGTTTCAGTCTTCTGCATATGGGTAGTCAGTTATCCCAACACCATTTATTGAATAGGGAGTCTTTCCTCTATTGATTGCTTTTGTCATCTTTGTTGAAAATCAGATGATTGTAGGTGTGTGAAATTATTTCTGGGTTTTCTATTCTGTTTCCTTGGCTTATGTGTCTGCTTTTATACTGGTACCATGGTATTTTGGTTACTGTTGCTTTGTAGTATAGTTTGAAGTTGGGAAATGTCATGCCTCCAGCTTTGTTCTTTCTGCTTAGTATTACCCTGGCTATTTGTGCTCTTTTTTGCTTTCATTGGAATTTCAAAATAGTTTTTTCTAATTCTGTGAAGAATGATATTGGCAATTTGATAGGAATAGCACTGAATCTGTACATTGCTTTAGGCACTATGACCAGTTTAACAATATAGATTCTTCCTATCCATGAGGATGGTCTATTTTTCCATTTGTTTGTGTCATCTCTGATTTCTTCAAGCAGTATTTTGTAATTTTCATTGTAGAGATCTTTTACCTCCTTGGTTATCTGTATTCCTAGGTATTTTATTCTTTTTGTGGCTATTGTAATAAAATTGCATTCTTGATTTGGCTCTGAGCTTGGATGTTGTTGGTATACAGGAATATTACTGATTTTTGTACACGGATTTTATATCCCAAAACTTTCCTGAAGTTGTTTATCAAATCAAGGAGCTTTTGGGCAGAGACTATGTGGTTTTCTAGGAAGAGAACCATATCCTCTGCAAACAGGGATAGTTTGACTTCTTCTCTTTCTTTTTGGATGTGTTTTGTTTCTTTCTCTTGCTTGATTGTTCTGGCTAGGACTTCTAGTACTGTGTTGAATAGGAATATTGAGACAGGGTATCCTTATCTTGTTCTGGTTTTCAAGGGGGAATACTTCCAGCTTTTGCACATTCAGTATGTTGACTGTGGGTTTGTCATAGATGGCTCATATTATTTTGAGGTATGTTCCTTTGATGCCTAGTTTCTTGAGGGTTTTTATCATGAAGTGATGTTGAATTTTATGGAAAGCTTTTTCTACATCTATTGAGAGGAACATATGGGTTTTGCTTTTAATTCTGTTAATTTGGTGAATCACATTTATTGATTTGTGTATGTTGAACCAACCTTGTCTCACAGGAATGAAGCCTACTTGGTTATGAAGTCAAAGAGGAGTCCCTCCTCCTCAATTTTTTTGGAATAGTTTCAGTAGGAATGGTACCAGATCTTCTTTATACATCTGGTAGAATTTGGCTAAGTGTCATCTGATCCTGAACTTTTTCTGGTTGGTAGGCTTTTTACTTAATCCTGATTCAATTTTAGAACTCATATTGATCTGTTCTGAGACTTATTCTCTTCCTTGTTCAATCTTGGGAGACTGTATTTATCCATTTCTTCTAGGTTTTCTGGCTTACATGCATAGAGATGCTCATAATAGTCTCTTAAGGTTTTTGTATTTTGTGGGGTTAGTGGTAACATCTCCCTTGTCATTTTAGATTGTGTTTGTTTGGATTGTCTGTCTTTCTTTTCTATTGGTCTAGCTTGAGTCTATCTTACTAATTCTTTCAAAGAAAAAGCTCTTGGATTCATTGATATTTTGCATAATTTTGCACATTTCAATTTCCTTCAGTTTAGCTCTGAGTTAGATTCTTTCTTTTTTTATTTTTTATTTTTATTTTTGGTAGAGATGGGGTCTCATCATATTGTCCAGGCTGTTCTCAAACTTCTGGGTTCAAGCAATCCTCCTGCTTCAGGCTCCCAAAGTGCTGAGATTACAGGCATGAGTCATCATGCCTGGCCTGATTTTGATTATTTCTTGTCTTTTGCTAGCTTTAGAGTTTGTTTGCTCTTTTATCTCTAATTACTCTGGTCTTTTTTTTTTTTTTTTTTTTTTNTTCCTTTGCTTTTTTTTTTTTTTTTTTTTTTGAGATGGAATCCCTGTCACCTAGGCTGGAGTGCAGTGGCATGATCTCAGTTCACTGCAACCTCTGCCTCCCAGGTTCAAGCAATTGTCCTGCCTCAGCCTCCTGAGTAGCTGGGATTAGGGCATGTGCCACCAAACTCAGCTAATCTTTGTATTTTTAGTAGAGCTGGGGTTTTGTCGTGTTGACCAGGCTGGTCTTGAACTCCAGACCTCAAGTGGTCTGCCCACCTCAGCTTCCCAAAGTGCTGGGATTACCAGCGTGAGCCATTACAAGCATGAGCCACCACACCCAGCCCAAATTCCTCTAGTTGTGATGTTAGGTTGTTAATCTGAGATCTTTCTAACCTTTTGACGTGGACATTTAGTGTTATAAGCTTCCCTCTTAATACTGCTTTGGCTGTGTCCGAGCGATTCTGGTATGTTGTACCTTTTTTCTCATTAGGATCAAAGAATTTCTAGATTTCTGCCTTAATTTAATTATTTATCCAGACGTCATTCAGGAGCAGATTGTTTAATTTCCATGTAATTGTAAGGTTTTGAGTGATTTTCTTAACATTGATTTCTATTTTTATTGCACTATAGTTTGAGAGTGTGGTTGGTATGATTTCAGTTTTTTGAAAAATTTCTGCCCAATTGTGTGGTGAATTTTAGAGTAGGTGCCACATGCAGATGGGAAGAATGTATATTCTGTTGTTTTGGGGTGGATCTGTAGATGTCTATTAAGTCTACTTGGTCAAGTGTTGAGTTCAGGTCCCTCCCAGATATGTTTGTTACTTTTCTGCCCTGATGATCTGTCTAATACTATCAGTGAGGTGCTGAAGTCTCCTACTATTATTGTGTGGTTATCTAAGTCTTTTCATAGGTCTGTAAGAACTTGCTTTATTAATCTGGGTGCTTCTGTGCCTATATATTTAACACAGTTAGGTCTTCTTGTTGAATTGAGCCCTTTACCATCATGTAATGCCCTTCTTTGTCTTTTTTGATCTTTGTTGTTTTAAAGTCTGTTTTGTTGGAAATTAGAATGGCAACCCTGTATTTTTTCTGTTTTCAATTTGCTTGATAGGTTTTTCTTCATCCTTTTACTTTGAGCTTATGGGTGTCTTTGCATGTGAGATGAGTTTCTCGAAGACAGCATGCCATTGGGTTTTTCTTCTTTATCCAGCTTGACACTCTGTGCCTTTTAATTGGGGGAATTTAGTCCATTTACATTAAAGGTTAGTATTGATATGTGTGGATTTGATCCTGTCATCATGTTGTTATCTGGGTATTACACAGACTTGTTTGTGTGGTTGCTTTATAGTATCACTGAGCTGTTTCTTAAATGTGTGTTTTGTAGTGGCTGGTAGTAGTCATCCCTTTCTGTTTAGCAGTCCCTTTCAGGGCCTCTTGTAAGGTAGGTCTGGTGGTAACTAATTCCCTTATCATTTGCTTGTCCAAAAGGGATCTTATTTTTCCTTCATTTATGAAGCTTAGTTTGGCTGAATATGAAATTCCTGGTTGGAAATTTTTTTAAGAATGCTGATTATAGGCCCTCAATTTCTTCTGGCTTGTAGAGTTTCTGCTGACAGGTTTACTGTTAGCCTGATGGGCTTCCCTCTGTAGGTAACCTAGTCATTCTCTCTAGCTATATTTAGCATTTTTTGTTTCATTTTGACCTTGGAGAATCTGATGACTATGTATATTGGGGATGGTCTTCTTGTGTAGCATTTTGCAAGGATTCTTTGCGTTTCCTAATTTTAATGTTGCCCTCTCTAGCAAGGTTGGGGAAATTTTCATGGATAATACCCTGAAATATGTTTTCCAAATTGCTCAGTTTCTCTTCCTTTCTTTCGGGGATGTCAAGGAGTCATAGATTTGGTCTATTTACATGATCCCATATTTTATCATTTGTTCTTCTTCATTGTTTTTTCTTTATTTTTGTCTGACTGAGTTATTTTGGGGAGTCAGTCTTTGAGCTCTGATACTCTTTTCTCAGCTTGGTTGATTCTGCTCTCAATAGTTGTGATTACATTACGAAATTCTTGTAGTAAGTTTTCCAGCTCTATCAGATCTGTTTGTCTCTTTCTTATAATGGCCATTTTATCTATAAGCTTCTGTATCATTTTATTTAATTCTTAGATTCCTTGGATTGGATTTTGACTTTCTCCTAAATGTCAGTGATATTCTTTTCTATCCATATTCCAAATTCTATTTCTGTCATTTTAGTCATTTTGGCCTGGCAATTCACCACTGCTGGGGAACTAGTGCAGTTGTTTGGAGGTAAGAAGACACTCAGGCTTTTCAAGTTGCCAGAGTTCTTGCCCTAGCTCTTTCTCATCTTTGTGGGCTAGTGTTCTTTTAACCTTTGACATTGCTGTTTTTTTTGGACTTTTTTTTTGTTTGTTTTGTCCTCTTTGATGTCCTTTGGGGTTTGATTATGGTATCAGATGATTTAGTCAACTGGCTTTATTTCTGGAAGATTTTAAGGGACCAAGGTTCAGCTCAGGATTCCTGGGCTGCATGCTGTAGCTCTGCAGGGCTGCTATTGGACCCTGACTTTGTTCTCCAGACCCACGAGTTTAGAAACCTGCTGCACTGCAGGGTCTGAGGTGTTCGCAGACCACTGGTCACAACACTCTGATGGGTGGTGCCAGCCAAAGCTCTTCTTCAGGCAGTGGCAGTGGAATCCATGCTCATTCACATGTGCCAGCAGTGATAGCAGTGTGGTGGGATGCATTCTAGTTGGCTGCTGTGGGACGCCGGCAGGTGCAAAGGTTCCAGCCTTTGGGCAGTCATTCCAGCAGTGGCAGTGCCGCAGGGGGGTGTAGGTGCTGCAGGGGAGTGTCCACCAGTGTCTGTGCACATATTCATACCAGTGACAGTGTTGGCACCTTGAATTTTTTTATTTTAAGATAAGAGAGTTTAAATGTTATTATGAAGTGGACAACAATGGGAGTAAGAGGAGAGTGAAGATAAGTGGCAATGAGAATAAAAATGAGGGAATTCGATTTTCTGCAGAAAAGATGTCAGATTGAATAAATGAAAATAAAAACCAATATTTATTCATGAAAAGCCTCTCACCATGCTAATTTCTTTACATTCATCATTTCACTCAATCTTGTAGCAATCCTATGAAGGAGGCATTATTATTACTAATTTAAAAATAAAGAAGTATATTCAGAAAGATTATTTAACTTGCCTAAGGTCATGCATATAGTTGGTATTAAAGTTAGGGTTCTGAAGTCTGTGCTTTTTTCTCTACACCACATTGTTGTCTTTAGGAATAAGTAGGAGTTCAACAGATAGAGAAGGCAGACAGCTGGGCATTCTACAAAGATCTTCTAAGGCATGAAAGCATGTATGATGTAGATAAGTGGAAAATCATGTTCTTCACTGTGGTTAGGGAAGAGAACAATGATGATTGGGAGTGGGAAGTGATATAAATGTAAAGTGGGACCAGGGGAAGGATCTTGGCTGCCATTCTAAAAAATAAGCAATAAAAAGTCACCTTCCAGTTTTAAGCTCAGGAGAAGTGTGATCAGACCTGTGTTTGGAAAGAGAAAACTGTTGGAGAAGGGAAATCTAGACGCAGGGAAATCCATGAGAGGACTATCATAGCAGTATAGAGAAGAGATGGCACATGTCTTGGTTGGAGCAGTGACGGCAGCATAATAAGAAGAAAACAAATTCAAGAGACACTCCTGATGTGTGATGAGACTACGTGGCTGACTGCCTGGGAAAAGGCGAAGTGACTTTGAGACTCCATGGCTAAACTGGAAGCTAGAAAATTATGGCATGGTGTTTTTACATTTTTGAGAGAAAATGATTTTCCACCTAGAATTCTATATCCATGAATCAAGTGAAAATGTTAGACATTCAAATCTCAAAAAATTTACCTCGTTTTTATTCATTGGTGCTACTAAAGAATGTACTCCCACAATTAAAAGGTGTAAACAAACACAAAGGGGGTCACAGGGCTTGCAATACAAGGCGGTAAAAGGAATCTCTGGGAAGATGGTGAAAGAAGAGTCAAGGATGAGAGCAAAATAGTGAATGTACAGCACAACTGGTCTCAGTTGCAACTGTAGAACGAAGGATCCCAGGGATAGTCTTTAAGTGGCTGAAAATGGTAGAATACCTGAAATGTAATTGAGGAGAGAATTATTTCTGACAGAGAATTTGGGTATAAAATTGTGATTGATTGGTAGAAAAATAAGCACCAACAATATAAACAAAACAAACCAAAACAAAATAAACATCAACCCCATGATGATCACATGTATGAGAGAAAGAGAATATGCTTGACCTATATGGCATGGCTTAGTGGTGAAAAATATTTGCTTAGTAATAATAATATTATGACTAAGTACTAATCTAAAAAATTTTGATATAGCAATGTTGAGAGACTGCAGGGAGGGTGAGTGTATGGAGAGTAGTTGTTGGGGGTAGAGGTAGTTTAGGAGTTAAAACCTCAGATTTCAGTGTGATAGTTATAAAATATAAAATAATATAAAATATAATATAAATATAAAATAAAACATATTATACAAAATATAATATAGCTAAAAGATTTTATATCTCTTACAGCAAAAGCCAATAGGCAGTACTCTAAAACTGAAAATCAGGAAATAATATTATTTGTTGCTGAGATATTGGAAAGCAAATACCAAAAGAAACATCTAAGAGAGTGTAAAGTAGTTGCTTCTGGGGAATGGGAATACAACACATGGAAGGGGAAGAGAACTGTTAATTTTCAAAATGAGTTCTGTAGACCCATTTACTTTTTTACACTACATGAATATATGACAATGATAAATTACATTTCTAAAAGAGAAAGCAGGACAAGAACCAAGTGTGGGGAGACCAGTATGATGAGACAGCCATTGTCAGCACAATCATTTGTTATTAATATCAACAACGTTAACAATTATTCTTTTAAGAGGGTCTGGAGTGGAATAGTTAGGATTATAAATACAACTAAATTAAACTGAAAGTTTTGATTTCTCAGTTGAGCGAATATTGATGGGATGATAAAACTCAGAAAATACATGTTATTTTCAAATGGAATTTCTATTTAAATAAAATGGACTTGATGTGTCAACTGATAATTAAGTTAGAATCATAAGGAGAGCAAGAAAAGCTGCTAATTGTGAATACCTTGTAAAGTAAAAATATTGTGCTTTAGTTTAATACATTAACATCTTTAATTTGCCAAGGAATTAGTAATAATAATGTTCAATTTACTACTGAAAAATCATATGACTGCTGCAGTGTGTAAAGAAAGCATCTGGAATTACAAAATCCACTGTTTCCTTTGGAAAGAGAAGGGAAATGATTGGCTGAAGCTGTCAATTATCTTTAAATAAATATTACCCCCTTGGAATCAGTAATGTGGGATTTTCTTTTGTTGGGGAGATGGTGGAAAGGAAAAAAGCATAAACTAGTATAAACCTCATTCAAACCACTAATTTTAAAGCATTTTCTAATATCTAAAATTTCGCAGCTTGGATAAATTCATTTCTTTCTCCTTTTTTCTTCTCCCATTTATTGAAAGTCATAAAATTGAGAATAAACTGGACATGGAAAAGCTGTGCATGCATAAAAGAGTTTCCAGGTTTTTAAATGTGTATATCAAGTTTCTACCTACTAACAAGTGCAGTAAGAACTGGGCTGAGTCCCGGGGGCTGAATTTATCACTGGCCTTTCCTGGTATTTGGATATAGAAGATGGAGTTGAACATTGAGTTTCACGCTAGCCATGAGGTCATTTTTGTCTTCCTTCTCTCCCTCAAACTCTTTTGACCCCTTCTTCCATATTCTTAGGCTTTCATTTTTCCATTTCCTTTTCATTTTAATATAACTAGGAATATTAAAATGAATGTCCTAGAAATGAATATTGATTTTTAGGGCTACTGCTTGGTTTAAGGATGTTAGAAAAAAGTCGGATAAGTGATCATCTTTTAAATTTATCTTAACTAATGCAATAAATGTCCATGATGAAACTTTGGGCCCTGTAAGATTTATTATTATAGTTATTCATTGGAGTATTTTATCTTTTAAAACATTTTATTATTTTACTTTTTGAGACATCATAGCTATAGAGAGAATATTAATTGGTATTTGACAAAAAACATTTTAGAAATTAGAATATAACGGGAGTGATAGAGCAACTAATTATCTGTACTGAAGCTGCTATAAGCAGAGTCAAAATATCAGCCACAGATCAGCATTTGCAGAAAGTTAGCATCTTTAATTTGCCAAAGAATTAGTAATCATAGTGTCCAATTTACTACTCACTGAGAAATTATCCAAAGTATGAATTTTGGAAATTATTCAACATATAATTTTTATGCAAAGTTTAGCATGGTAAGAAACATGCAAATGGGGCAGGATACCCTTATATAGAATTCTTCCTTTATAGTATCAACCTCACTGTAGTTCTTAAGTGACAAATGAGTAAATCCTTTGTGTCTTATCGTTTGAGATACACTAAGTTTGAGATACACTAAGTTCTATGATCCCATGCAATTTAACTATGTTGAAAGTACCTCATTTACACCACTTTATTTATACTGAAAACAACATAATCACATTATGTTAACCTTGCTTGATTACTGTGAGGATTAAATGAGATGATGTTTGTTAAAGACTTGGCATAATGCATGTGTCATTTAGCCTTTTCAAACCACACCAAAACTTAGTTGATTAAAACGACAAACATGTATTATTTCTTGAGAATCTCTGGATTGTTTGGGTGGATCTTTTGGTTGGAATATTTTGGTGTAGGATGGCCTCACTCACATATCTGGTGGCTGGTTGGTTTTCAGTTGGGGTAACAGGGAAGACTTGACCATTAAATTTTTACCAACCAGCAGTGTTTCTAAGAACAGTAGGATATGCCAGCACCCAATGAGTAAGTACCTTGCAAGTCTGCTGGTATCCCATTGGTATTGCTATGATTTCATTGGCCATGGAAGGTCATATCACCAAGCCCAGAGTATGGGTAAGAGATGACTAACTGAGAGCATTGATGCAGGGACGCCAGTTATTTGGACCATGTTTGTTGACTGGCATCCATACTGCCTGACAAGTGGTATGTGTTTTATAAATGAGTTATCTTATGAATACTTTCATCCAAAAATATGTCAACAACATAGAAGAAAAGACATGTTTACTAGGGATCAACAGGCTTCTGAGATAACCTTGGAGAGCTATGCATTATACTGTCTACTTTCTGAATAAACACAAGCATCTCTTCCAAATATGAATGGTATAGAAACATTGGTATTTAAGTGTATGCATTCAGAATAAACTGTGTTGCTGAATTATATTCAATATTTACTGCTTTAATCTGGTTCCCCTTCACTTATTGGAGACATTGAATATAATTTATTTAAATGCCACAGATTTGGGAACTAAATTTTCTGAATTTAGATGTTGGCTAACTTTCTAGAAATATGAGATATAGCAGGTACTTAATTCTTTTTGTCTCAGCATCCTCATCTGTAAAATGAGAGATATTAACAGAATGTAACTCATATAGTTTGGATGAGAACTAATGAGTGTATGTGTATCTAGCATTTAGGACAAAACAGTGCCTGTCACAGAGTAAGCATTAACTATTAGCCATTATTATAACTATTTACAAGTGACTCTGAATAATCTAAATGTGAATTGGATTATTCATGGATAACTGAGCATGCTTTAGTAAAGTTTTCTCCATGTTTCTGTTTAATATGATTTTATAGAATTCAAATTCAAATTTTGATATTAATTGGTAATCTTAATGTTCAATAATAGACTATTATTATTTTGAAAAGAGACCTTATTTCTAAAGATCAACTCTAGAGTAATTACCTCATTTTTAAGTTTTCACAATGATTGATTTTCTGAGGACACAGAGCTGGTGAATTGGCTGCCTAAAACTAGAATATTGGTCTTGAAACTTCTAATTTGGTGTAATGTATTCATTTCCTACTACATGCGTTACTCATGAATGAATACATGAAATGAATACATTTAATTAGTAATTGAATAAATGCAGAAACTTCAACGTTAGAATTTTTTTTAAGGTGTTGGTTATGGACTAATTGGGAGATGCAAAATTTGGCTGCCTATACTTTGTTCTTAATTTGGGGAAGGTTTAATTGAGATCTTGAACTTAAATTTGAAAAACTGTTTTCATTTCAAATTTGCCATAATTTAATGTCTTTCTAGTTTAGGGTTTAAACATTTTTGGCCCTTCTAAGCCGACCTTTGGAATTCTTTAATAACACATGTAGATGTTGGGGTAGCTTGATGTCCCAGTGCCTTGGATCTTAGAAAGGAATTCATGTTGTGAAGTAAATATGATCCTTGTTTTAAGTTTGTTTTGGACTTAAAGGTCATTCTGCAACAAATTAGTTCACAAAGATGACATAACAGCAAAGCAAATACTGGCAATTGGGGCAGAATTTGAGCTTCTGAATAAAAATTCAAATTAGCCAACATAAAATAAAATAAAGTTAAATTGAAAGTGGGTGGATAGTACACATGGCCTCAGTTCCAGATGTCCCATTTATGATTTCAAGGTGACATTCTGTGACTGACTGAAGTACCAGGTTAAGAAGTCAGTGTCCATAAGATATTGTCAAAAATCCCAAGCAGAGTCTCATACTAAAAGATCAGTTCTTTTGAAAGACAGCTTTTCACTTGTTTTGAAGTTTTTGAACCCATGAACCCAACCAAGGTGGGGAATCTGGGCTCCTTTTCCCCCACCGTCTTTACCCCATCTGAATTGAGTGTTTCTCTAGGACTGTTTCCACAGTGAGGTAAACTCCAGGGCAGAGGGACTGCTTTACTACTTTAAAGCAAATGAGGCCCTTAATTTATCATAAAAATGAAGACTAGTTGTTAAGGTTTTATTGGATTACAATAAAGGCTCCTAGCACTAGGAGTCTGTGGTTTGATTCCCGGCATCACTGGGGGAGCTTGAAATCATAACCACAGATTATAGCAATGAGCTTCCAAATTTCCATATCCTAAGCAAAGATGCTGCTTTCCTGGAGCTGATGTGGAATTACATGCTCTGTGATTTTAGGATATGTTTTGGAAAATTTTCTGTTTGGATATCATTTCAGGAGGGCTGTGATTCTCCAATCACCTCTGTGGTCACGGCTTCAACGTTCTTAAAAAAGAAAGAAAAATAATAAAGCAAAATGAAACAAAAGATGATTGTTGTAACTCCCTTGATTCTGTCCTCTTGTACAGCTCGAATGTTTTCATTAATTTTTTTTTCTTTCAGTGAGTTCAGTAAAAGTTCTTACCAGGTCATTTTAGGTTGTAGCAGTAGCTTAAGCAGATCTTTTAGGTCTACCTCTCTTCCCAAACTCTGTATGATAAGATTGTGTTTTATCAGATAAATAGACTCTAAAATCTACCTCTCTCATGTAAATTGTACGTATATATTAAAAATATGTATGTATAAAAATCAATACATCTACATATATGCATGTACCATATATATAACTACAATTATATATTTAGTGATATGTATGTGTATATATTTATACACTTTTTGGCCTGGCAGACAGACCATATTGGAACATATTGAAATGAAGGAATGAGTAAGTGGAAGATGTTGCAGGTGATTCATGACTATCTGAGGCCAATGGTGTTGGTGGTAAAATAATTTACCAAGACAGCTGTAGGTAAAGAAAGATTTATTAAAGTATGAGAATATGTTGCAAGGGTGCAATGGGCAGATGAGTAAGAGAGGGGCTGACTGCGAGGAGACGAAGGCTTGCTGGGGATTTGATAGGATGGCGCTGTTTTCTGAAGAGGGCTTTGTGCAATAGTGATAACGCCAAGATGGCAGTGAGCTAACTTTCAATTTTCTATCAACTGTGGGTCTGGTGATAGCTGGGTGCCGGAAAATGATGAGTTATTTGTGCAGGAGGGCATGTCCTGGACCATGAAGAAAGGCAAGACAGACTCATAACCTCTCTGCTTTCTCTTTTTGCTTTTCCTCAGTCCCACCAGCCTGACTTTTTTTTTTTTTCCTAATTAGGACTCTGCAGAAGATATAAACAGATACATTTTATTTTCTTCTTGTAAGATAGATCTGATTGAACTGGTAAGGAAAAATAATGTCAATTCGAGTTTCTTTCTTTCTCAGATTCATTGGCGCATATATACATATACTTATCCGAATGGGAACAAAACCTATAAAAACTCATGAACACCCATCATACTGCCTGAACCTCCTGGCTATATTTGTTCCTCATGATCCAGCCTCAGAACCATTCCAACATTATAGGAAGCCTTGTCTTCTTTTTCACAGTTGGAGAGAAAAGTGTTGATCTGTTTGGGAATGAGAATCAGTGCTTAGGGTTTTGTCTTTTGCCTGGTCCATTGACAATTTCCGTTTTCTTCCTCCACTTCTGAATATGAGCAAATGATTTGGTGTTTTCTCTGCATAATTAAGGTGCTCTTTTCTAAAAAGCATTAATCACAGAAAACTCAGACTTAAACAATAAGGAAGCATCTTATCTCACAGAAGTGGAAATCCAGAAGTAGGGTCCTGGGAGTGCGTTCACTAGTGGCTCAATAATGTCACCAAGGACCTTGGCTGATTGGATTTTTGTCCCCAAATTTTCATTTCTTCTCCGTAAGAGGATTAAATGTTTCTGCCTATGGTCACATGACTTGCCCTGTCCCTATGGGAAGAGGATTCTCCACTCTCCTTACTCCCCCATCTACCCCCTTACCCCTCACCTTATTGATTTTGGGCTTAGCCCATAACATGCTCTGGACAGTAAGGAGAGAGCAAGCACGACACATCCACGTAGAAAGTTTTCAGGAGTAGGTTGGCTCCAGTTTCCTTTGCAAGCTGCTGCTTTCTGACTTCTGCCAGATGTTTCTACTCTTAAGGAAACACAGAATAAGACACCCCCTTTCTGCCTCTGGATACTGAGAGCAGCAGGTCTCAGTAGCGGCTGCTGCTTGGCTTGGGTCTAAAATGAGAAGACACTGGGGGTTGATTGGAGGCCAGAAGTCCCACAGCCCTCACATGACAAAAGGAAAGAAAAGTGTGTTGCCTTAAGCCACTAACACATTGGAGCTGTTTATGGTTGCAGGAAAAGCTGACTAATTTTAGAATCCAATGTTCTTCCATACTTCCATCTCTGTCACTGCTAGTAAAGCCTGCCTTCTAAAGCTTATTTTTCTTGTGGCAGGAGAAGGACAGGAGCAGATTCAAGCATCACCTCCAGATGTGACAATAGCCAGAGGCAGAAAGGGTTCATGCTGCTGGTAAAGACATACCTTAGACTGGGAAGATAAAGAGGCTTAGTTGGACTTATAGTTCCACATTGCTGGGGAGACCTCAGAATCATGGCAGAAGGTGAAAGGCACTTTTTACATGGTGGCAGCAAGGGAGAATGAGGAAGAAGCAAAAGCAGAAACCCCTGATAAACCCATCATATCTCTTGAGACTAATTCACTATTGTGAGAATAGCATGGGAAAAACCAGCTGCCATGATTCAATTACCTCTCCCTGGATCCTTCCCATAAAATGTGGGAATTCTGAGAGATACACTTCAAGTTGAGATTTTGGTGGGGACACAGCCAAACTATATTAATTCCAGCCCTGGCTCCTCCAAATCTCATGTCCTCACATTTCAAAACCAATCATGCCTTCTCAACAGTCCCCTAAAGTCTTAATTCATTTCAGCATTAACCCAGAAGTCCACAGCCCAAAGTCTCATCTGAGACAAGGCAAGTCCCTTCTGCCTACGAGCCTATAAAATCAAAAGCAAGTTAGTTACTTAGTTAGATACAATGGGGGTACAGGTATTGGGTAAATACAGCCATTCCAAATGGGAGAAATTGGCCAAAACAAAGGGGTCACAGGACCCAAGCAAGTCCGAAATCCAGTGGGACAATCAATTTTTAAAGCTTTGACTCCAGGTCTCACATGCAGGTCACACTAATGCAAAAGGTGGGTTCCCATGGTCTTGGGCAGCTCCACCCCTGTGGCTTTGCAGGATATAGCCCCAGTCCCAGCTGCTTTCATGGGCTGGCATTGAGTGTCTATGGCTTTTCTAGGTGCATGGTGCAAGTTGTCAGTACATCTACAATTCTGGGGTCTGGAGAACAGTGGCCTTCTTCTCACAGTTCCACTAGGCACTGCCCCACTAGGGACTCTATCTGGGGGCTCTGACCAACCCCACATTTCCCTTCCACACAGCCCTAGCAGAAGTTCTCCATGAGGGCATTGCCCCTGCAGCAGACTTTTGCCTGGGCATCCAGGTGTTTCCATACATCTTCTGAAATCTAGGCAGAGGTTCCCAAACCTCAGTTCTTGACTTCTGTGCACCTATAGGCTCAACACCACATGGAAGCTGCTGAGGCTTGAGGCTTCCACCCTCTGAAACCACAGCCCAAGCTGTATGTGGGCCCCTTTCAGCCATGGCTAGAACAACTGGGACATAGGTTACCAAGTCCCTAGGCTGCACACAGCTCAGGGACCCTGGGCCTGGCCCACGAAACTGTTTTGTCCTCCTGGGCCTCTAGGCCTGTGATGGGAGGGGCTGCCATGAAGGTCTCTGACATGGCCTGGAGACATTTTCCCCATTGTCTTGGGGATTAACATTAGGCTCCTTGCTGCTTATGCAAATTTCTGCAGCAGACTTGAATTTCTCCCCAGAACATGGGTTTTTCTTTTCTATCACATAGTCAGGCTGCACATTTTCCATTTTTATGCTCTGCTTCCCTTATAAAACTGAATGCCTTTGAATGCCAAGTCACATCGTCTTTCTCAAGTTCAAAGTCCCACAAATCTCAGGGGCAGGGACAAAATGCCACCAATCTCTTTGCTAAAACATAATAAGAGTCACCTTTACTCTAGTTCCCAGCAAGTTCCTCATCTCCATCTGAGACCACCTCAGCCTGAACCTTATTGTTCATATTGCTATCAGCACTTTGGGCAAAGGCACTCAGCAAGTCTCTAGGAAGTTCCAAACTTTCCCACATCTTCCTATCTTCTTCTGAGCCCTCCAAACTGTTCCAACATCTGCCTGTTAACCAGTTCCAAAGTTGCTTCCACATTTTTGAGTATCTTTTCAGCAAGGCCCCACTATCCTGGTACCAAGGTACTGTATTAGTCTGTTTTCATGCTGCTGATAAAGACATACCCTAGACTGGGACGAAAAAGAAGTTTAATTGGATTTACAGTTCCACATGGCTGGAGAGGCCTCAGAATCATGGCGGAAGGCACAAGGTGCTTTTTACCTGGTGGCAGCAAGAGAGAATGAAGAAGAAGCAAAAGTGGCAACCCCTGATAAACCCATCAGATCTGGTGAGACTAATTCACTATCACGAGAAAAACATGGGAAAGACCAGCTGCCATGATTCAATTACCTCTCCCTGGGCCCCTCCCACAACACATGGGAATTCTGGGAGATACAATTCAAGTTGAGATTTTGGTGGAGACACAGCCAAACCATATCAGGGACTGTCTCACTCTGTGTTTCCTTAAGAGTAGAAACAGTTTGCAGATGCTACATGGCAGACCTCTGTTGGAGCCTCAGTTAGTAGAACTTCACCCTGAACTTCATAATTGTCAAGGAAAACAGTATCACCATGACTGACCTGTGTCAATCAGGGCTCCCTCTCAGCAGGAATAGCCTACCCTCTTTTGAATCATACGTGTGGGGTGGGATGGAGGTGGTGATAATTAGATACCTAAACAAAATGAGGCTTTTACCAACCAGGAAAAAGGGAGAAACAAAAGTCGATAAGCAACCCCAAATACTCACTATACTCTCTGTCCTCTCTGACTTTTCTTACACCTCTTCTTTGCCTTTGTCTTCTCTCTGAGCACCCCCATCTCTCTCCCACCCACCCATCAGTTATCCCTGTCATTTTCTCTTTTTTCTTTGTTTTGCTCTTTTTGTCATCCTATTACTTGTACCTTGCTTCCCTCAAAATATGAGATATTCAGAAGAGAGAGACTCTGGTCAGGGTTTATGGAGGAAAAGTTTTTCAAATTTATGTTTGTTTCTCATTGATATGGTTTGACTGTGTCCCCACCCAAATCTCATCTTTAATTGTAGCTCCCATAATTTCTGTGTGTTGTGCAAAGGGACCCAGGGGGAGATAGTTGAATCATGGAGGTGGTTTCTCCCATAGTGTTCTCGTGGTGGTGAATAAGTCTCATGAAATCTGATGGTTTTATAAAAAGGGGAAATCCCTTTTGCTTGGTTCTCATTCTCTCTTGTCTGCCACCATGTAAGATGTGCCTTTCACCTTCCGCCATGATTGTGAGGCCTCCCAGGCCATGTGGAACTGAGTCCATTAAACCTCTTTTTCTTTATAAATTGCCCAGTCTTGGGTATGTCTTTATCAGCAGCATGAAAATGATTAATACACTCACCTTTATTCCAGCAGAGAATCAACTCACCAATGCACTGGTGCAACCTGAAGTCTTGGTTCCTAAGAAGTTCTGAATTCACCTATATCCAACTGAGCTTCTCTGTTCAGTTCCAGAGGTTTACCAGGTGCCAATCTTTTGAGGATTAGAGAGAAGAGGGAACTGTTTCTTTGTTTTCAATTTGTAAAGTCTAGGATTGAGACCTTGGACTCCAGGGTAGGTGATGGTTCTCAGTGAGAGTGCCGTCTACCTCTGGACAGTTCTAACATTCTGAGAAACACAGTATCTAGGTTTTCCTGAAATGTCCTGTTTATTTCCCAACTTTCAGCCTTAGTTCAAAGGCCACATCAAGAGCTCTAAAAGATAAAATTTAGGAAAGGTGAAAAGTGGAAGCTTGAACAGGCACTGAGTATTCTGTTATAACACATGGATTTTCCAGAATAGTGTTCACAAGACTGCGTTCCATTGAAGGCTGTTAGTAATAGTTCTTAAAAACAAGCAACAAACCTGTATGTATTGAAAGTGTTTGCCAAAATATATCTTAAGTGTTTTCTCTTTTTAGAGCCAAGTGTGATGTGACTTCTTCTTTGCCATAATATCAAATACATTGATTACTTTCTTTTTCAAAGGTAGAACAGTACAGAGATTGATTGTTAAGATCCAAGAAACAGACTGCCTGTATTATTCAGCATTCTCTAGAGGCACAGGACTAATAGAATAGATGTATATTTGAAAGGAATTTATTAAGGAGTATTGACTCACACAATCACAAGGTCAAGTCCCACAATGGGCTGTCTGCAAGCTAAGGAGCAAGGAAGCCAGTCTGAGTCCCAGAACCTCAAAAGTAGGGAAGCTGACAGTGCAGCCTTCAGTCTGTGGCTGAAGGCCAGAGAGCCCCTGGCAAACTACTGCTGTAGGTCCAAGAGTCCAAAAGCTGAAGAACTTGGAGTCTGATGTTCGAGGGCAGGAAGCATCCAGCAAGGGAGAAAGATGGAAGCCAGAAGACTTAGCCAGTCTAGTCTTTCCACGTTCCTCTGCCTGTTTTTATCCTAGCCGTGCTGGTAACTGATTAGATGGTTCCCAGCCATATTAAGGGCGGGTCTGTGTCTCCCAGTCCACTGACTCAAATGTTAATCTGCATTGGCAATACCCTCACAGACACACCCAGGAGCAATATTTCACATCCTTTAGTCTAATCAAATTGACAATAGTAACCATCACATTGCCTAACATTTATCCCACCCAACCTTATCATTAATATCGATCTAGCTCCTTTGTGCCTCAGTTTTCTCATTGATAAAACTGGGATATTAATATGTATATTTACATAGCAACAAAGTGAGATATGTTATGTGGTAAATATCATGTAAGTATTGTTATTTTTAATCAATCTCTTTCTCTTTCCTCCATTTCTTCTCCCCCATTTTTTAAGCCCCAAAGACAGTGTTTTATAATCAGTTGAATCTTCAGAAGAGGTAGATCTATGTACAGTATTCCCCCACTAATCCATGGGGGATATATTCCAAGACCCCCAGTAGATGCCTGAAACCTCGGACAACATGAAACCCTCTATGCGCTATGTTTTTTCCTATACGTACATACCACCTATGTTAAAGTGAATTTATAAATCAGGCACAAGACTCTTGCACTTTGGAACTATTATGAAGTAAAACAAGGATTACTTGAACATAAACCCTGCAATACCTGGACAGTTGACCTAATAACTGAGGTGGCTGCTAAGTGACTGACAGGTGGGTAGTGTTTATAGCGTGGAGATGTTGGAGAAAGGGATGAGTCACATTCCAGGTGGAATAGAGAGGGATGGCTTGAGATTTTATCAGTCTACTCAGAATGGCATGCAATTTGTTACTTTATCAATTGTTTAGTTTTTGAATTTTCCACTTAACGTTTTTGGACCCTGTTTGACTATGGGTAACTGGAAACACAGAAAGAAAAACTGCAAACTGCAGATGAGGGGGGATTACTATACCGAGACCTGGAAGTATGTACATGAAATTGTTATGTGGAAAAAATATAGGATGGGACACGTCTGTGGGTATAAAACAGTCTTTTTGTTGTTGATCTTTCTTTTAAAAAATGCATGTGAGCTTAGATAGATGTATCTTTATAAATACGGTAATATTAGGAGGTTGTCCTAAATGATTAGTATTAGTCAGTGTTCTACAGAGAAGCAGAGTGAGTAGGATATGTGTGTGTTTATGTGTGTGTGTATGTGTGTGTGTGTGTTTATAATGAGAAATTGGCTCACAGATTAAGAGGCTGAGAAGACTTAGAATCAGCTGTCCCAAGTTGGGGATCCCAGAAAGACAGTTGTATAACTCAGGTCAAGTCCAAAGGCCTGGGAGCCAATGTCGTAGATCCCAGTCCAAGGGCCAGAGAAGATGAGATGGGATGTTCAAGCTCAAACAGTGAGGCAGGAAATAAACATAATGACTTCTTCCTTTCTCCACTTTTTATTCTATTCAGAACCTTGGTGGATTGGATGATGCCCACTCACAATGGGCAGAGCTGTCTACTTTACTGAGTCCACTGATTCAAATGCTAATCTCATCTAGAAACACCCTCCCAGACATACCCAGAAATAACATTGAATCTGAGTACCCTGTGGCCAGTCAACTGGAGGTTTAAAATTAACCACCATCACAGTATGAACATATAGGATAGTTCTACTTCTTACATTATTTTACTAAAAATGATAGGAATATGAATAATCATCAATTTTTTGTTTTCAATATTTTCATATGACATGTATTTAAGTTATCATGTCTTTATCTATATCTATATATATATTTTTTTTTTTGAAAAGAAGTTTTGCTCTTGTTGCCCAGGGTAGAGTGCAATGCATGATCTCAGCTCACTGCAGCCTCCGCCTCCTGGGTTCAAGTGATTCTTCTGCCTCTGCCCCCCGAGTAGCTGGGACTACAGGCACGTGCCACCAGGACCTGCTAATTTTTTGTAATTTTAGTAGAGGCGGGGGGTTTCACTGTTTTGGCCAGGCTGGTCTCGAACTCCTGACCTCAGGTGATCCACTCACCTCAGCCTCCCAAAGTGCATGTCTATATTCTTTATTTGGCCTCAAAAATTTGAGAAATTTTTACAAAGATCTCTATAGAAACATTTACTGAATCATTAGAAACTTATAATGATATTATCGGTAAATTGAAAGGGGCTGAGGAACATTAAAGTTAAAATAAGGGACCATGTTATGGGGCACAGAGCAGCACACCATGGTGATGTGGTTATTGATTATGGAGCATGGCCAAAAAAACTGATCACCTTTTTTTTTTTTTTTTTTTTTTTTCCCATGGCACCACTCCTGACCTGTCCCTTCTAGTGGTCATAGCTAACTTGGGGCAGACCTAATAGGCCTTTGAGAATTGTTGAGTGTAGGTCTGTGTGAGAATTTCTATCATTTTCCCTCCCCAGATGGAAGGAAACAGCAGTGGCATGAGCTCTTGCAATCTCAATCTTGCATCTTGACATCCTTTGACATTCTGGGGTACCTTGTAAATATCTTTCACTGGCTATGATGGGGCTGTAATGTGGTATATTTTTTGCCACCATGTCCACCTTCTCTTTCCTGCTGCTACCACTCTCCCACCACATATTTTTTTCAATTTATTGACTGTCAATCATTATATTCTGTGTAAGAAGTGAAGGAATATCTGAAAGAATATCTGCATGTCTCATACCCTAGCAATTTCACAAATGCATGCACTGTTGTTAGGCTAGTGTGTTGGCAGATGTGAAACTCACTTCTTTCTTATAAAATTAAGTTTTTTTTTTTTTGGAAACAGGGTGTTGCTCTGTTGCCCAAGCCGGAGTGCCGTCCCTCAATTTCAGCTCACTGCAACCTACGCCTCCTGGGCTTTAGCGATCCTCCCATCTTGGCCTCCCAAAGTGCTGGGATTGCAGGTGGCATGGGCCATCATATCTGGCCATAAAACCCACTTCTACAGGACAAAGTAGGAACTCCTCATTACGCTGTGTAAGGCCTTTATGGTCTTCTCTTCTCAGTGCCTCTCTCCCTCCTTCCTCTGCCTGTATCCCAACCACAAAATTGTTTGTATGTCTTCAAATGCAGTGGTCCCTCAAGCCCCTATGATTTTGTACCTGCTGTTAACTCTTCATAAAACCTCTTCTGCCAGCTTCTTTATCTTATCAACCTGAAAAATAATCTACTAGTCCTTCCTGATTTCATCTTGAAGTCTGCTTCCTTGTCAAAACCTTCTTTGACCTCTCTAGGTAGCGTTATATGTTTAGCATTTACACGTTAAATGTAGAGTTAAATGGGCTTCCATTGTTCCTATGGCTAGTATAATCTATATCCACTTAGTATAATGATTTCTTTGCAGTCTATTACCTTGGCTGGATTTGGTGTTGTTGAGAAGTAGAAATGATGTACTATTCATTTTGAAAATGAACATCCAGAATATATTATGTGCTTGACAGATGTGTAAATAAACTCATGATGATTAATAAATATGTAAATGAATAATTGTAACACAGCTTGTTTAGCAAGTGACTACAGAAACAAATAATCTCTAAATTAATAATTGAGTCCTTTAACAAAAATAGAAATGGATCATTCATGGAGTCCATGTTGTTGAGTTCTAAGAAAGTCAATTGAAAGTCTTCTATTGAAGTTTCACTTCTCAATTTCCCACGCATTGCTCAGCTGACTGAATTTCTTGAGAGCAACATCATGGATGTGTTGTTGATTCTACAATGATGAGTTTTATCAACAGTTACATTACGTGAGCAATGAAAGACAGAATGGAAGGTCCTTACATTATTAACAATTAAAGGCTAAATGTCTTTAATCAAGCCAGACATGACAGATTTATAAAACAAAACAATTCATTCTTCTCACTAAAATTTTTTTAGGCGAATACAGTTATTATTAATAAAATGTTATTTATATTAACACGTAATAGGCTAATATTACTACAAATCAGGAAATGAATTTATTATAAATATCTCAGGTTTGATTTCTAAAAAGGTAAAACAAAACATTGGTTCCAAGACTATATATTCTGGCTACTGGGGAGATAGCACCATGTAATGGGCTATCTGATCAACGTAGATACCACATTTTGAAGGACAGTACCCCAACATTCAGGATATCAACCCCAAGCCGATGCTAAAACTGGACCTTCTGATCCCTTTAATACTTTGCTCAGCCTGTTCTGGCATCTCCACCTAATTTGCTGTAGGCCATTATCCTCTCCAATCATCAAGGGACTATTATTCCAGCAATGTATTAGGAAAGGCTCCAGGACTCTTTGCCAGGAGATTAAATTTTAAGTCATACAAAAGTTCCCTTTTACCAGTAAATTATCTCCTATCCAAGCTTATATTGTGCCCTTCACCATCCTTAGTCCCATGTCCTTGTTTCAATTTCCAGGCATTTTATCTTGGTTATCCCAAGTACAGAGAAACCATATCCCTCAGCTATTCTGGTGATAATTCATTTCCTCCCACAGCATCAATGCACTTCCTCACCTGGGATGTACTGAGAATTGGCCCTAGTTTTTGATCTAGAAACAATGAGGGGAGGCAAGGGTCATTTTTGAGCAGTCAAATACCATCTTGCATGGCATTTTTCTTAAGCGATAGTGTTCAGGTCGTGGTATGCTCTTCTTTACTAGTAAGGGCAAGGTGCTGTTTCTGAACCCGTGGAGGGTTCATCAGACTCCAAAGTTCAAAGTTCCTAAGGGCATTCAGGAAGTTCAAAATTCCTAAGGTCATCAGCTCACAAAATTTCCATCCTAAGTTTATAGGTCCTACTGCTACCTTTTTAGCACTTTGGGTTTTTATCTAGAGAACATTTTAAGCTACAAATTCAATCTCTTTGCAACTCCAGCACTTTTAAGATCAAAGCTTAGGCATGCCTTTCAGCATAGTCTGTCTGCTGGCTACAGGATGCATAGGTTTCTCGGCAACTCTATAGATGCCTGTAGGCTTTCTGGCTCCTACAGCTTGCCATGAGTTGATGGCTAGCTATTACAGACTGTAATTTTCTTTTTAAGCTGTCTAGGACATTTGACAACAAAATTTAACTCTAGAATCTTTACAATTTGCATTGCTCTTGTATCTTTCCAATGCTAGAGAAAGCCCTCTACCTGTACTTGACGCACCACAGGTGAGCATCTTAGTAAGTGTGAGGCTACAGTCCACCAGGTTTATCACTACCCCACTTACCATCAGCAGGAGGATGCCCCTTGCCATTGACTGGCAAGTGATTCAATTCCAGAATCTTATCCTAAGGGTAACTATCTAGGGCCAATTTTGGTAACAATTGTTTAAAAAGCACACCTTCAGGCAAGGACTCAAGTGTAAGTAGTTTTTGTGAGAGGTGAACTCATGAGGCACACATGGACAGTGGGGAGGTGAGACAGGAAAGGAAAAATGTCAAAAAAGTTTAGGTGAATGAATGCGTTATCACTGTGGACAACTGGGGCTCCATTGTCCTAGAGACTTTCTAAAAGGCCACACAGAGCATATCTCAGGAGTGTTCCACTGTGGGCAAAAAAGCTGGGTGTTTATTTACCAGCTTCTGTGCTTCCTTATTGCCTGGGGCAATAACTCCCCTTGCCTGTCCTCCTGCAGGCTGAGCTCACACCCGTAGCCAGAGCCGCAGGCAGGAAGGGGTGCAGACAGTTGAGGCAGAAAACCATGAATGTATGTGGGAACTTCCCCCTGATACTGCAGGTGATCTTCAGGGTGGGCTGAAGGCATTGACATTTTAAAAGTTAGGCATGGGAGCTAGGTCCTGATGTGGTAAAGAGCAGAGATTCACTAAATATTTTTGCACAATTTAGTATCTTGAAAGTAGTGTTTCTAGGCACATGCCTGGCAGTATACTGGAAATTACTTTAGAGTAGGTAGAGACTTGAGACAGTGATAATGGTCCAAGTATAAAGGCCAGAGAGGCTACAATAAGGCACTGGTCATTAAAATGCAGAGGAAGAACAAATACAGAACATCATTTACACTTCTTTTTCTTTCACTACTATGTACTATTCCATGCTAAGAATGTACTGTACTATGATGAATCTCACAAACACAGCATAGAGCAGCAAAAAGGACAAGGTGCAGGAGAAAATATACGCTATAATGCCATATAAAGGTAAAAGCATGCCACTTACATATGGTTTAGAGACATGCATTGTGTGATGTGGTTAGTAAAAGTATAAAGAAACTTATTAGAATAATAAATTCCAAATTCAGGACAATAATTAGCTTCTAAGGGACAGGGATGAGATATAATTGGGAAGTGGTTCTTTGGGGCTTCAACTATGTTGGTCTTTCTCTCTCTCTCTTTTCCTTCCTTCCTTCCTTCCTTCCTTCCTTCCTTCCTTCCTTCCTTCCTCCTTCCTTCCTTCCTTCCTTCCTTCCTTCCTTCCTT
>NW_016804051.1:1621967-1671570 GCF_001698545.2 Rhinopithecus bieti
TAATTTTTTTTGTATTTTTTTAGTAGAGACGGGGGTTCACCGGGTTCGCCAGGATGGTCTCGATCTCCTGACCTCGTGATCCACCCGTCTCGGCCTCCCAAAGTGCTGGGATTACAGGCTTGAGCCACCGCGCCCGGCCGTGAACAGGTTTTTATCATCAGCAGCTCCAAGGGGGAGCTGTGACCCTTCTTTCTTGTACCAGTTTTCCAGGAATAGCAGCATCATCTGCCTCTGTTCTTGCACAGTAGGGCAAAAAATGACGACTTACACAACAGTGCATGATGAATGACACCACCAATGAATGACAACGACGAAAGAAACAGTATCAGTGTATTTTCTGCTAGTTGTGGCTTCTTTTAACCACTGCCTGTCTCTGCTCTCACTGACTGTTAGTGACATCAAAGCAAAATGCCCACGCTAAGGGAAAAATGGAAAACAACTTCGAGAACATACTGGGTTTCTTCACTTGCAATTAAATCCTTCAACGTAATGATGTACCAAGGCGTACCAAGAAAGAAAAATACTCAAATCATTTTAAGAGCACCAGTGTTTTCTCTGAGTATTTTTATGAGGTAATGCTGAAGACAGCAATGCAATTCCATAAGAAGAAAGTCCTGACTATGAATTTTAATAAAATGAAAGTCAAACCTATTTTCCCTCCCAAAATTTATGTACTACCTCCCAAGGGCAGCATCATTTGCCGTATTGTTAGACTTTGAATTTGCTGTAATTTTTATAGGAAGAGGAATTGCATTTAGTAAAACTTAAAAACTTAAATAAAACTCCTTTTTTTTTTTTTGTTTGCAGCCAAATAAAATAGAAACTTAGGAGATTTGCTGAGAAGACAAGTCTGGGGTTTCTGGTTAGTTTGTCACAAGACAAGTCAGAAAGACTTAAGAATCAATGTACAACCAGAAAACCTAAGACCTCTTATTCTTCTCCCTTAGTTTTAACTTTGCTTTGCTCTTAGAGAATGGGAAAATAACGACACTAATCTGGATATGGTGTTTTTGATGACACTGGAGAGATGAAATTGCTTTGTTATTAACTTTTTGTAGTCAAAAAGAGGGTTTCCTAAGTTTTCCACTGTACCAGGAGTCACCAACCTTTCATAAGGCGAGTCTTGAGTTCATGACTTTTGTCTTGCATCATGGGCACTGGGAGAAGGCTCTAGGTGGGGCTATTCTTTCTTCATGTGTAATTACCCCTAAAAAGATTACGTTTATTAGTCATTGAGACCTTACTGTGAGTCACTTTAATTGGATCATTAAATTGCTTTTATCTTTACAAATGGCAAGGAGCTGAACACGTATTGATGCTTAAATCAACAAATATTATAGTGAGCAATTTGGGCTGAGGCATTTTACCAGGACTTAGGCAATTTTTTTTGGTGGGGGGAGGGTGGGGAAGGGGCGTGGAAAAGGGAAGGAAAACATGGGAGAATGAAGTAGTTTGGGTGTGTACTTTGGACAGCTACAAGATGGCAGAAAGAGTGGGATATTTAGGATTTTGGAAATGCGGGGTGTGACTGAGTTTGTATGTGTGTGTGCATTTGGGAGGGGAATACTGCTGTCTGGTTCTGGGGCCATGAATACTAAACATCCTACAGTTGCAGTAAGATGACACACATAATTGTCATGCCCATACGCTAAGTGTGCTTTTGTTGAGAAACTGGTCAAATACACAAACTGAACTGGGGAATCTAGTCTTCTATACTTTGTGTTTTGCTCACAGCCTCAGTAACAGCAATAGAGGATCATTGACTAATTCAACTGGTGCCTCAAACCTTGGTATTTTTACAGTTTGTTGTTGCTTGCACCAGAGTCCAAAAATCAATGAGTCAACAGAGAGGTGAATCAAAGCAAAGTCAGCAGAAAAAGCAGGCGACGAACTTGTGCAAAGTATCGTAATTGATGTCCAAAGCAGCAGATCTGTATATTGTAAAACTTAAAAAAAATACCTTTGGGTTTTTGCAAGCAAGCCATCAATACCTAGTAATCCTCTATCCTACACTTTTTTCTCCTCCACTGACCAGCTACTTACCATTTCCTTTTAAACATCATTGACAAAAAATGTTTTAACTTAAAAAATGTTAGCAATACTGTAGATACCTGAGGAGAGTGATAAATCACTGATAGCCTGTGGATTAGGCTTTTTCTCAGTGGAATCAAGACATTAAATTAAACCACACATTGAGTGATAATGCACCCATAGGCAGCATTTCTAGTACCTACAGTGAATGAAGTGGTTGTAGTCATTCATTTCACAATATTAACAGATTGGGACCAGAGCAGCCAGCAGATGTTTTCAATTCTGGGCCCTTTGTTTGCTGTGGAAGATGCACCTTTGCTGAGCCTGGCTGTTAAATGGACGGCCCTCACTGAGCTTGTCAGCCTTAACACTGGTTAGTGATTTGTGTTGGGCTATTAAACATAGAAGAAAAGCAATGTGGTCTTTTTTTCAGGGAAAGAATAGATGGAATGTCCCTGAATAAATACTAGAAGGGCGTTATGACTTTTAAAAGTTGGCTCAGGCAAGCATCACTTAACAATGCCTGGGAGGCCCCTTGGAGTGGAATAAATCATGGGTAATGATATAATAATTTTTTAAAAAATATAGTGTGGAAAACCAAAGTCTACTTGCAAATGTCATATCTAGTATCTAGTATCCAGGAAACTAGCATCACCACATTTTGAGAAGGGTCTGCGTATTTAAACTAAAAATAATTCTTAATAGCCTTTGCTAAAAACAAACAGAGAATTTGACAAACAGACTGCAAACAAGCATGACAAGGGAGTAGAGCAGTTTTTGTCGTTCATTTTAAGGATCAGTCCTGGTAGAAGGAGCTGATGCCCAAAATATTCCATGCAATTTCCTAATACTTGATTCAATCCTTTGATGATGAAATGTATCCAGGTTGGTATAATTGCTGAAAGAAATCTAAAAAAGAAAACACAGCCTCCTCCACTACCAGCAAAATTATCAACCAAACAAAAACACATTGAAAACAGCAGAGATGTTTCTAATTGCTTGAGGAAACAATCTATGTTGAGATTATTTGGTGAACATCTAACATGTGGTATGTTCTTGTCCTTTCTCTGCTAGGAAGGTCAAAGCTGAATAAGGAACAGTAGCAAAATATAAAAGTAATAGGTGAACACCAGAACATCCAAGCATCAAGCCAAGGCAGTGGTGGGCTTCTAGGTATCTTTCCTGTTCCATATCATGTCTTTATTCCACTTTCTGACAGCAGAGAGCTCAACTGGCATATATTCTCTCTTATCACAATATGGATGATTTTCTTTGACTTTAACAATATGTATAAGAAAACTCACATTTTATACCAACACCAGTTCTTTCATAATATTGGAGTTGCCAAATAGATGGGTGTTCTTTAAAGGTGAAGTTGGAGAGCTCATGAAGCTGAGAAGTAAACGTAGTGAATCTGTGTGTATAACAGCTTCAGATTCTTCCCTTGAGCATAGAGTCAATGGAAAATATTACAAAGGTGTGAAAACAATTTCCCACGGGCAAGTAGGGCCTGAGCACTGTCTTAGAAGGCTGCCAAGGCTCAAGTTTTTCTCTGTGCAGCAGGATGAGGGCTAAGCTTATCAACTTGAGCTTTATATTTCTGGGAAATTAATCAAACTGGCAGATTATAATGATCTCTCAAGAGAATTACTGTAGGAACCCTTTGATAGATGTCCAATTACTTGGGATTACATGAAATTTATGAGTTTCTCAGGAAATTAGGTGTGACCCTTATTTTGCCAAAGTTAATTGCCCTTGCAGTCTTGGTATATTGCAAAGCCTATCGCCAGTAGGAATTTGATTGAAACGGCTTGTCCCCAAGCTGTTGTACCAATTGTGATTTGGGGTTAAGAGATTAAAGTGACAGAAAGGTTAGGGAGAAAAAAAATAGAAATCTGATATGGGGCTTTGCAGATTTAATTTTAGGTCTGGGAAGAGAGATGCCAACCACGGGCTCATTCTCAGTTTAAACCAGATTAAGAATGATCTCAAATTTCTCCCATCTTTAAGGGTTTAAGATTATATGATAATAATGACTGAGACGAAAAGCAAAAGGCCAGATGCAGAAAGCCAAATTGGTGAGGCTGGCCTGGGTTGATGAGCAGAGTGGCCGGGGGTGTGTTTTAGTAGACCTGACCCTGCCTCCTAAATTTCTCCCCCAGTTCATTAGTCTAGCACTTTGTCCAGGTGTGACTCTGGTTGGCATGGTTTTCTAGCTGTAGTGCCCCATTGGGTCCAGTCTGATTGGGTCAGTTTTTGGGTGGCAAAACAGAACCAGAGGAATCATCAATAGAAAGATAAGGAGTTCGGGCTCTGGAGAGAGAATGACTAGATACAAAATCCAGGTTTACTGTTTGCTAGAATATTAAGGAAATGACTCACCCCTTCTGTGCCTCAATTTTCTCATCTGTAAATGGGAATTATAAAGCACCATCTTGTAGAATTTTTTTAACAAGTGACTTCATTTTATTTCATTTACTGTTTGCACCACGTGGGTAGCAATTTTGTGTTTCATTCACTGCGGCATCCCCAGTGCCAGAACAGTGCCTAACACAAAGTAGATGCTTGATATTTGTTAAAGGAGTGGATAAATGTAGTGTTCCTTGCAATGCCTGGGACACATTAAACCTTTAGTCAATGTTGGTTGTTTGTGTAGTTTTTCTTTAAAGTGAGGACTTTGTCTTTCTGCTTTTAATACCCAGCACAGTGCTAGAATACAGAAAGAAGATGCTGTGTGAGGGAAAATAATACTCTGATCCTCCAAAGATGAAATTAAGGTTAAAACACTGGAGAAATACCTCTTCTGTGTAACTTAACCTGAGATAGTCTTCCGTTTACAATTCTACCAACTCTCTTGGAAGAACACAGTATTTATTCACACTGATTTACCTCCCTTAAGGAAATTCAGCATAGTAGAAGGTCCACTATGTAAACACCATTAGGTCACTGTTCACTTTTGTTTATAGCCGTGGGTGTCCAATCTTTTGGATTCCCTGGGCCACATTGGAAGAGGAATTGTCTTGGGCCACATATAAAATGCACTAACACTAACAATAGCAGATGAACTAAAAGGAATTGCAAACAAAACTTCATAACGTTTTAAGAAAGTTTACAAATTTGTGTTAGGCCACATTCAAAGCTTTCTTGGGCCACATGCTTCCTGTAGGCCACGATTTGGACAAGCTTGGTTTACACCATTAACATTCAGGGAGATTCAATGCTGTGTTTGGTAAAAATAAAATAAAACAAAAAGTAAATTACAAAATAAAAAAGTGTATTAATTTAAAAATATTCAGAAGGTCAGCATGATTAAAATAGTTGCAAGTTGCTTCTATAACTTTATCTGTTGTATTAGTTATTTGCAGGCAGCTGCAACTTTGAACTGGTGAATGCTCTCTCTTAGTACAGTAATTCAGTGATGTGTTTTCAGGATCTGAATCAAAAGAACATTTTTCTGCAATCTACACAAACCTGCTTGGCACGTGCTGTTGTTTATGGAAAATCCAAATGTATATTTGTGTTCATTTGGAAGGGGTGAGAGTTGGAAGGGAGCTCACACAGGAGATTAAGACACTATCTTTCCACTCGGCAAGCTGAATTCTTGAAGTCCTATCTGATTTCATAAAGTAAGCAGAAGTTGGAGCTCAGTCTAGACTCTGGCTGACAAGTAGACAAAAGAAAGGAATACACTCAGCTGAGGGCCAGTAGCAGACTCTACTTGAAGGATGACCTGGAGTGGAAGAAGAAATTGAGCCATGCTGAAGATGCCTTTTCCTTCATTGAGTAACTATCCTTTGCTGGTCACTTTATACATACTATCTCATTCATTTCTCATAACTCCAAGAGGTAGCTATGACTATGAAAAGTACACAGATGAAGCAGGCTCAGAGAGCTATTTGCCTAATATTCCACAGCTGAGAAATGGTAGCATCAGGACCACAGTAACATGTAATACATCAAAATATGTTTTTTACAGTTTTCACTATGGAAAATCTCATATGCATAGAAGAGTTGAACACACATCACAATTAACTTTCCTGTATACATTGCTGAGTTTCAAAAATTATTAACTCATAAACAATTCTGTTCATTTCTGCCAGTCTTACTCCAGCCCTTCCCTACATGGTTTACTGTGGAGCAGATTCTATAATATATTATAGATAGCATATTTCAGTACATATATCCAAAAGAGAAATATTTATTCAATGTATAATGAAAACATCACTTTATACCTAAATTATAATTAAAATAATGATTTTTTAAAAAAAATACCATCTAATATCCAGTCAGTGTCTGAATTTCTTTGATTGTGGGGCTATGATTTTTACACAGGTATACACTAAGAGTTTGAGGTGTAAGTGTGTAATAAGGCTGGTAGATGTAGTTGACCCCCTCTGAAAATCTTGCCACAACAATTTTGTCTTAAATTCTTCAAATAGAAACCTGCCTTTGGGTTCCCTCAGAAGCAAGTGCCTCATAGGTTTCTGTATTAGTCAGATTTCTCACTGCTATAAAGAAATACCTGAGGCTGGGTAATCTATAAAGAAAAGAGGTTTAATTGAATCACAGTTCCACATGGCTAGGGAGGCCTCAGGAAACTTACAATCATGGCAGACGAGGAAGAGGCACGTCTTACATGGTGGCAGGTGAGAGAGAGTGAGCAGGGAAAACTGCCTTATAAAACCATCAGTTTTTATGAGAACTCACTCACTGTCACAAGAACAAATGGGGGAAACCACGCCCATGATCAAATCATCTCTCACCTGGTCCCTCCTTCAACATGTGGGGATTATGGGGATTACAATTCGAGATGAGATTTGGGTGGGGACACAGAGCAAAAGCATATCAGTTTCCATTCTGTGTTTAACAAGACAGATGTAACAAGTAAAGGACACTAGGAAAATATATGATTCAGCCCTTTGTCTCAATCCCTCCAACAGATAATGGGTTTCCGGTGGAAGAGAAGTGTGGTATGGAAAGGAAGGGTTACAAATCATTCCTCAGCTGAAAAAAGGTAGGCATTTTTACTCTAAGCCAGGAAATAATATAACTCATGATCACTTTGTTCTTGTCCAGTGAAGTTAAGAAATGATTACGTAAAGGAATAAAACATGGTCTGTGTTCTAGTTGTTTAGTTGGGTTTTATTGCCATTTCTAATAAAAGATTTCAGCTAAAGCATTAGATCAGTAGCCTTTGATTTCTAAACTTAGGTAGAAATCCAGTTTTGTTCTTTGGTTCTTTTTCCGTGCATTCCTGGAATTCATGAGTTTTGCCCTGAACTTTCTGGAAGCAAGGGCTGAAGTCTGGACATGACTTTTCAATTAATACAACCGTGGTCTCTGGTTCTCCTCGATGTTAGCATGTGACATGACTGGAGGCCTTTATTTTGCTTAGTGCAGTGACCAAGCAAATGAGTGCATGCTCCTGAATATTTGACAAGCGTGGCAGCATATGTGGCTGGAGCTGCAGCTGGCTATGCTTAGCTTTTTCATTTAGGTGTTTTCTTGACTGGTAAAGCATGTTTTACCCCATTAGACTGGATTTTGTCAGGTCACATCAGGAATGCAATTGTGCTTTTGGATTTCAGGCAGGGAAAAATAGTTACATACAAGACCAGCTGTATAATTTGCAGGGCTTTGTGCTGGCCTTGTGTGCAACTATCCAAACATTATTAAGAATTTCAAGGAACCATCAGCAGAGCCCTTTTAAGATTGGAGACTTGTGTAGCACACATAAGAAATTGAATCTGATCATGGAGCACATAGTATCCAGCTGGAAAAGAACAGGTTAATCTTTGTGGTGCTTTTAAAATAGGGGAAAATAACAGCTGAGAGTTTAACTCAGTTTAGTTGCAGAATTATAGATGACAAGCAAAGTGTCCAGTGATCCAAGACAGCCCAGGTGAGAGTAGTGAGAAAATGTCTTGGGTCTCCTGAGATTATTTTGACTAAGTTCATGAGCACGTTCCCTAATCTATGTAGGTTAGACGGAGCAAGGTCAGCAGTTACCTGGTAGTAAATTAAAGCCCAGGTAGCAAGTAAATACAAAGGCAAGATCAAAGCAAAGGCCCCGAGGGAGAGGACCTGTCTGAAAAGCAGAGGGAAAGTATATTCTTTTCAACCACCTCTTTCTCCTGCTTCCAACCCCTTCAGCAGTTTTCCTTAGAGAGAAAAAAAATGTTAACAGCCAAACAAAAGACCCGAAGCAGATTGTTTTTTTCATAGCCTGTGAGCTGATCTTGAACTTTCCAGGGGTTTGTGCTTCATAGAAAAAACATTTAGGCATTTCCTCCATGTTTTTGTATCTGGAAAGGGAGGCCTCTCTTTCCAAGTGTTGACTGACATCTTAGAGCTTATTTCTTTCCAGTTAAAGTGGAAAATACCAACTAAGATTTCAAAGAAAAGGAAATGTAATGTATTTTCTCATCAAATTTGGCATTATCTATTTGCCAGGCAGGCCTTTCATCTTCAGTGCAGTATTTTTCCATTGTAGAATTCTGAGTTTGCCTTAAATCTGTCTCTTTCAACTTCGCCTTTCTAAAATACGAATGTGATTTACACAACTTATCTTCTTTTCTCATTTGTTTCCTCGATACTTTTGATTATCACTTGCTAGGGTTTCTCTAGAGAAGCTCACTATTTTGCCTCTGCAAATATTGAGTGTAACACAGATAACGCTTCTTTGTTACTGTGAATTCATTAATGACCTTGATAAAAAGAACTTTCCATGTGTAGCATGGGAGGACTCAAACGATTTGGGGCCTGTTGATATGAACATATAAATAAGAAAAGTACAATAATAGGCCTTAAAATCTCATTAAGTTTTAAATGGGAAGGAAAGCCAGTCCCTTCTGTTCCAGGATCTGGTAGTACAGAGAAGTGTCTTATACTATCCTTCCCTCCAAGAACCTAAAAACAGACATGGGATTAATCTCTAGAAGTTAAACTTCAAAACCAGTACATTATTACACAGGTCACAACAGAGATGTGTAGAGACAAGGAAAGGGAAAGACTCTCTAGCTTAGAAGACTGAACTGTAGCCTGATGGAATGTATTAGAAAAGCTTATGCCAGCCGGATGGGTGAGCAAAGCAAACAGAAAATTCACAGAGGTAAATATTGGCAGGGTTCTATAAAATGCTATCCAGGGGAAACAAAACTTTTGTAGACGGACTTTAAGCACTCCTGGCTCCCAGACAAGGCCATGCTGGTTGTTGAGATGGCTATGTTATGTTTTCTTAGATTGATTTCATGGAACATTCAGATGATTTATTAACAATGCTTGTTAATATTCTATGATCATCCATCAGCCTAATGATTTTTTTTTTTTTACTAACTTTGAATGAGGATAGCTCACACTATTCATTCCTGAGTAAAATTTTCATTTCAGAGACTGTTTACTTTTTCCATGTAAATTAATAGATTAAAATTCTTGTCTTAAACCTAAGATTGATGGCTAGATGAAATGAGTTGGTCTTAAGCAAAGGACTAGCACTGGGGTGTTGACTTGAGCCTTTGATACAATCCCAGACGATGTGGCACCCTTTGCACATCTTTTTGGAGGCAGCCAGTCATGTTCTGTTAGCCAGACAATGTCATGTGTCCTCATTCAGTTTACTAGGAAATTATTTTCTCAGTCGTTCCATCAAACTGATTTCCATTTTCTTCTTGACCAATGTTAAGGCCCTGAGTGTTTTGAGAACACTTTTGGATGGTTAGCTTGTCCTTTTCTTCCTTTTAGTCCCTATATCATTTTTTTTTCCATTTCTAATCCCTAATTTAGACCTCATCATAAAACAAGACTCCTAAGGCTGCAACTGATAGAATGACCCAGTTAGGTTCCAGGGATTTTTGTTGTTGTTGTTGTTGGATACAATTAACTCACTATTTATACAAATTCATCTGAAAAAATTATGGGCCCATCATGACTTTTGAGTTCATTCTCTTAATAAATCTTACCTTTCTCTATACCTTCTAAATGTTGCTGTTGTTCACCTCAGATGGGTATCTCCTGGTTTGTCACTTTCTTAAGTCTGCTTTTGCTTCACAAAGTAGGTTTTGATCTATATCTTTTGTCCGTGTCTTTTGATGACTGATTTCAGTTCTGTGTATAAATTATATTTCCAGTTTTCCTGCACCTCAGTCAATAGTGACTCCTTCTAAAGACTGTGTACACAGAGTCTAGGACTCCTATCTGGTACTTCTTCCTTGGTCTACCTCTTTTTCCCCCTCTCTATAGTTCCAATCTCTCTGAACTTTTACAAATGCCTTTTGAAGCTGGATAATTCTTCTTAGTCATATCATACCCTTATACCGTAAAGGTCAACCAGAGAAGAGCAAGAAGACTTTTGAGAATCCGATGAAATGAAGGCAGTTGAGCACCAACTACTAATCAGACAACCCAATCAATCCAGACAAGGGAATTTTTAGCTTTTGGTTGCTGTTGGGCAGAACTCAGCAAGGTCTTGGGGGTGTGCAGATGGCAGACTTTCTGGTGAAATGGAAAGACACATAAAGATGTCACGGCTTCAGGGAGGGAAAGTGTTGTGGGATAATCCTGCATTTCAACAGTCACTCTGAAAACCCTGGGGTTCCCAGTGGAAAATTACTCTATGCCAATTTTGGAGTGACCTATGTGTGGAGCAGGGTATAGATAAGCCACCTGGGGATTGAGTGTGAAATAGCTGCATTCAGGAAGCCTCACCCATACACCTGTTTTCCATCCCAAGCATGTGGGGACGACATGGCAACATTACTCTCTGCTTTGGAAAATATAGTTTGATTTGTAGCATATTTTCTTAATGTCAGATTAGGAGCCTGGGAGTAAATTTTAATTCATATGAATTCTCTAGGGTTACATGGATAACAGTGAGTCTTTCTATTCTTAGGTAATTTCATATTTTTTGAAAATGAAAATAACCCCATGAAAAGGTAGAGCTTTGATTAAAAAAAAATCTTAAAAAAATTTCATCCACATTCTATACTCCACCACCCCCAACTCTGCTCCTCATTTATGGTATTTTACTTTGGTTTTTGTTGAAGTTAATCTTGCCATTGTTATCTTTCTGTCAATTGGAATCCCACGGTGGTAATGATGTTGATGTATTTTGTTAAACAACAAAACCTTTTGTACATGACACATATTTAAAGAAAAAATGTCACCTTTAAGAAGGTAAAACAAGTTGACAAATGTTTCTTTAAGTGAAACTAATTGCATGGAATATTTTATGACATTTCCATGGAAAATGTTACAGGACATCCCTAGAGGATTTCAGGGGAACTTTTATAGCTATTTCCTGCTCCATCAGCGTTTTACAGAATCTTGTGGAAAGCAGGGGTGGTTGCCGCTGCATCTGGTTAGTTGTGGGCATCAGTTTCTGTTGGTCCGTGGAGGAGCCTAACACACAAATACGTTTGTGAAGATTGTCCCGAGATGACGTCAGGAACAACTGTGACCAGGATTGGCTTAATGAGATGCTGTCGGGTCAGGTGCAGCAGGGAAAACCTATTTTTCTTAGTTTCCTTTTGACATGAATCACTAAGGTGCTACCTACTTCCTTACCATTGTCGTCAGATAAAATACCTTTTGAAAATCCTCAAGTATGGTAGAGACTGGCTATTTTAACCCTTTTATTTTATTAAAATATTTTAAATATCATTAAGTGTCAAAACATTCAGTCCTTACTATATTATATCAAAGCCATACTAATGTAAGGAATACAAACGAGTGTAAGTGCAAAGCTTGTGCTCCAGAAACTAATAATCTGTAGCCAATCATGTAGGGTTATAGCTTTGTTCATGTCTGTCGACCATATTCTGCTTTTAACTTTTAGCTACTGCACTTAATTCCATTGCCATTTCTCTGTGAAGCAAATGTTAACAAATAACTATAAAGCCTTTCATATTATCATTTCATGAAGAGCACTTTAAAATCTTCAATTGATTGCACATGGTAAGGTCGTACTTATGCAACCATTTTATATTAACTATTTTATATTTTATATTTAAAAAGCCACTTTTCCCTAATTTACAAAATGTGATTTTCGAAACTCTTTTCAACCTACAACAGTGTGAGAATAAATAAGACAGAAGCTATTATCCTAATTTTCATGGAAGAGGAAGAGTGGTTAAATCACCTGCTTTAGTTCACAGATTTACTTGTTGAAAGGGTAGACAATAGAACCCAGGGATTTATTTTCCTAAGTCTCGAATATTTTCCACTGACTGAGCCATATTGATTCTCCGGAGAAATTAATTAATTGTGTTAATTTCTCAAGATGAGGATACACCAATGTGTTTTGTGGTGTCTTTAAGCCATTCAACGTGGGCTATGGCCCTCCTTGGTTGCTCATATGTTGTTTTCCTTGTTTACATGATGGTGTGTCTCCATGATGCCAAAATAGCTAATCATTTCAAGATATCCTTTGAAAAAGTAAAACCAAAGAAAAAAGAAAAAAAGAAAAAAACTTTGAAAAAGTGTTTAGTGTCATGGAGACAAAACAACCAGTGGATTTGACTTTTCTCCATTTTCAATCAGTGGTTTTACAGTCATGGAGAAATAGACTGTCCTTTTTCATCTCATGAGGTGTTTTCTACCCTCCATTCTCTCTCTCTCTCTCTCTCTCTGCCCCACCCCCCTCCTTTTTCTTCTCCTTCTCTCCCTCCATTCCTTTTGTCCTTTTTTTGTCTTAACACATTTTATTCTTTTTCCATCCCAGGTAACAAATGGTTACTATAGAACATTTAAAATATAAAATATAGAGAAGAAAAATCAATGTAACTATAATCATATGAAATATGATTTCATATGAACATTTTTTCTGACATGAAAACTAGTATTGTTCCCTTCTCTTTCCTATAATCAGCTTGTTGAATTTCAACTACATGTTGGAAATTTTCTCTTTGTTCTAATTTAGTTATTATATATTGCCTGATCTCTGACTTCAGAGATGCTTGATTAATTTTTTATAAGATCTTTATGAAGTTCTCTTAGATCTGACACTAGTTAGCAGTGAGAGTGGTGTTAACCTGTTTTAACTCACTGAACATGGGCTAATTTGGGAAAACTGAGTCTTGGGTTTTGAGACACTGATCATGTGGGATTAGTGAACACATTTTGCTATTCAATATTATATCATATCTGGTTACGCCATGTCACTTATTCATTCATTCAAAAAGTATTTATTAACTACTTCCTTAGTTCTAGACACTGTTCTAGGTGATGAAGATTGATTATCAAAGGGTCAGACAGGGCAAGGTGCAGTGCTCACTCCTGTAATCCCAGCACTTTGAGGAGGCTGAGGCAAGAGGATCATTTGAGGCCAGGAGTTTGAGACCAACCTGGGCAATGTAATGAGACCCCATCTCTCCAAAAAATGAAAATAAAAAAATTGAATAGGTGTGGTGGTGTGCACCTACAGTTCTAGTTACTCAGGATACTGCAGTTAGAGGATTGCTTGAGCCCAGGAGGTTGAGGCTGCAGTGAGTTATGATCATGCACCTGCACCCCAGCCTGGGTGACAGAGCAAAACCCTGTCTCTTAAAACATCAGACAGGTTGGTCTCTGTATTGATGGAGTCCATCAAATGCTAAGAAATATATGCATTAAGTTAGTCATTACAAGTTAGAACAGGTGGGAAGGAGAAATGCCATACTGGGCTAAAAGACAGATGCTAAAGCTATAATTTTCATGCAAGAGTTATACTTAAATCCCATGGATTTTAACCTCTAATATACTCAGCCTTCCAACCCCTTCTGCTGATAATATACAGGAAAGGAGCAAGAGAATATTAACTTTAGGAGTTGCCTGGTATATACTTCACACAAACATACATAAATCAATCATTCTATCTATCTATCTATCTCTAATCTATCTATCTATCTATCTATCTATCTATCTATCTATCTATCTATCTATCTATCTATCTATCTCTAATCTATCTAAATCTATCTATCTATCTATCTATCTATCTATCTATCTCTAATCTATCTATCTATCTCTAATCTATCTATCTATCACTAATCTATCTATCTAGTGTATATTTATGTGTGTGTGAAGTACTGATTTAGATAGATATGTTATATCTATATCTATCCTCTCTATGTATGTATGTATGTATGTATGTATGTATGCATGTATCTATCTATCTATCTATCTATCTATCTATCTATCTATCTATAATCTATCTATCTATCTATCTATCTATCTATCTATCTATCTATCTATCTGGTGTATGTTTATGTGTGTGTAAAGTACTGATTTAGATAGATATATCTATATCTATCCTATGTATGTATGTATGTATGTATGTATGCATGTATCTGTCTATCTATCTATCTATCTATAATCTATCTATCTATCTATCTATCTATCTGGTGTATGTTTATGTGTGTGTAAAGTACTGATTTAGATAGATATATCTATATCTATCCTCTCTATGTATGTATGTATGTATGTATGCATGTATCTATCTATCTATCTATCTATCTATCTATCTATCTATCTATAATCTATCTATCTATCTATCTATCTATCTATATGGTGTATGTTTATGTGTGTGTAAAGTACTGATTTAGATAGATATGTTATATCTGTATCTATCCTCTCTATGTATGTATGTATGTATGCATGCATCTATCTATCTATCTATCTATCTATCTATCTATCTATCTATCTATCTCAAGGCTGACTCCCTGCAGGGATCAAGGACCGAGTGAGGAAGAGTAAGTGGAAGAGGATCATTAGGTCCTCCCTCTCTCATCTTTTGTCTTGGGGTTTGAGAGTTAGAGAGCGCAGGTTCCACTCTGTAAGCTTCCCATTTTATTGATGCCAGTGACATTCACATAAAAGAGGCATAGGATTTCCCTAAAGTTAGAGATCTCTATGACTAATGTCTTGTTAATTTTGGAGGTCAAGCTTTGTCAGGGAGCATCTATGTGGCAAGATCCTTAAAAGGAATAATAGAATTTATAGCAATTCTAGATGGCTCCAATGGGAACAGAGACTTAGAGACAGAGTCATACAGCTTCACATAATGGAATTTTAAGAGCATATATTTCAAAAGATTCTAAGCAAGTTTCATGCTGGGACTAGGATAGAAACTTGGGGAAAAGTTTATATGGCCACATTTTAATTTCTGATGTATTTTCAAAATGCGTATGATAGTCTTTTGGAAAACGTTGCAACAAGAAAAATACTGAAGTGCACATTAGAAGAGCTGGGTTTAATTCCGATCTATCAGTAGCCATGTGACTTTGGGTAAAGCACTCTGTCTTTTTGGGTCTCTGCTTCTTCATCTGAAATATAAGGGTTATAACTAAATGACCACTAAGATACTTTCTAGCTCTGTAATTTTGTGATGTGAGAAGAATCCAAAATATCCTCACAGAGAAGTGAATTTGAACAAGACAACTGCCCCCATCCCCCCGCCATCTCTCTTTTAATACTTGATGGTATTCCTAAGGCCAGAACCTTTGGGATATTGGAGGGAGAGTGTCATGGAATAAAAAGAGCTCTGAATTTGGAGCTAGTCGACTCCACTCAGTAAATGTGTCACCCTGGGTGAATTATACTTACTTTCTGAGTATCATGTCCCTCATTTGGGAAACAGGACAAAACCACTCACCCTCACAGGTCCCTCATGAGGATCACAAGAGGCATTACCTATGCAAATTTATTCTATGGCACCTGACACACAGCAGGGCTCAACTGGTAGTCTTCCATCCTTCTCTCTCATCCCCTTGAATGTGGCTAGCTCAGTTTACTAGCGTGATCTTAGTCAGACATGGCCTTTATAATCCAATTGTCTACAACCTTCACCAGATGTTAGGCTGCCCCCCGCTGATAACCTGCTCTGGAACTCTGCCTTTGATGAAAGCTGGACTGATTTTAGGCTGAATTTTTGTCCTGGACACCTTTGCTATGGAGAAACTCTGATGAGACTCCTGGCACTATAACCGGGCGGGTCATCAGTTTGAATGACTTGCTGACTTCTGATTGAATCCCACTGACAGAGTGACACACTGGACAATGCAATGGCAGCCACTGCAGTTTATGCCAGATCCTCACAGTAGCTTTTCAGGGCCATACATCCCTCCGCTCCTGAGAATGCATTTCCTTACACCAACACTCTAGGGCAGCAGAGTGCAGCACTCTAGGGCAACTCTCTAGGGCACCAACACTCTAGGCCAGCTCACTCTTTGACTAGGCAGCTAGATCAGAAAAACCCACATGGTTGCATGGCTGAAGCATGGGAAATATATTAGAAATAAAAGAAAAGAGTATGGAACAAGAAAGAGTTTGAGAAGAGGAACAAAAATAGAAGAAATGGAAGGTAAAAGAGGGAAGGGAATAGGGAGGAAGGATAGATGTCAACAATGTTGCCAGGGGCTATAGGTTGCCTTTCTCTGACTTGGTAGAATCAGGAAATAATGAACAGGGGACCTCTCCCAAGCAACAGGCTTTCAAAAGCCCAGAATATTGTATTTCTGTAATAATCTAACGGTGTGGGAATGGTGGAGGGTTCTAAATGCTGATTCTCTGATATTGGTCCCTGGACTGGCTGCATCAGAATCACCTGAGGGCACTGTATTACATACAGACTTCCGGGCTTCAAGCCCAGATGGACTGAATCAGACTCCTCTCATATGGGGCCAGGGCACATGACTTTTTAAACAAAGGACCCCAAATAATGCTGAGCTTGCACTAAATTCACTGTTTTATGAACATAATAAGATGCTGTTTCATCTTTTCTCAACTAGTTCGAGCCACTGGCTAAAAATACCTTTTTTTATGTTATATCAGTTCTTTAGGGGAGAAAAAAGGAAAAACAAAACCAACAACAAAACCTGGGATTCAGCTGAATATTGTAGATATAAATCTTCAAAAGCTTCAAGATTGTGGGTATGAGTGTATCACACCGCTGAATTATATGATTTTAGGTAAATTACCAATAATGAGATCATAGGTGATGACCTTCAAATCTGAGGTTCCATTTCTTCTCCAGACTATAAGAGACTACTCATTGTGGGAAGGAAAAAGCAAACACAGCTGTCTTCCATCCCAATGCTGCCACCACTTGTAAGTGACTACCCCTTGTGGGGCTTCGTGCAGACCAAGTGAGGATGCTGGTGTAGCCAGAGCAGTCGGGCAGGCCAAGCCACTGGAACACAGCAGATGGGCACGGTGGTGACTCTTGCATACCTCCTTATATGGAGTCTGACCTGATTCTTTTCCCCATCTGTACGTACATGCTCTATATCCACTAACCCACCCTCCCATGCCTCCTCTCCATGGCCTGTCTTGATGTACCACATTTTTAAATGGTTAAAATTAGATACAGTTGAATTAGACATATATGCAGAGAAGCTTTTAACTAGCTTGTCAAAGTTGTCCTACCTGTCTTCCCATTTCTGTAAGCTGGAGTGACCTCTACTGACTGCATCTTGTGTGTCCTTGACACCCAAGGCAAATGCCTTCTGGATTAGTGGCATGATCAAATGTGACTATTTCTTTCCATTGGCTGCATTGCACTAGATGTGCACAAAAAACAGAATCATAGCCAACACACAGCTGCTTATAGGGCGTGTACTGTCATTTTGGTCGAATTCCTGGACTGTCATCCACCATCTATCACAAGTGTCTTTCTTCAAAGGGAGGGTAGGAAAATAAACTTTGACTTTTGCAAGCAAAGAGAGCAAAGAATTGGTTCAATGATATGAATTTTATTAATTATGCAACTTTTTTGGAGAAGAGATAGAAGTCTGCTCCATGTTTGGAAACACCAAAGAATTTAACAATTTATCTCCTGATTTAAGAAAAACATATCTCACATGCTAACATATGCAGCTGATTTCTACTCACAAGTAGCTTAGAAGACATTCAGGCAAGCCCAAGGTCCCAAGCGTTTCAATTCTGCTGCTCCACTGGCAAGAATTCCAAAATATCTTCTTGATCCTTTGTTGCTGGCCCAATAAACAAGCCTTTAGAGAAAGAGAATAACTTTTCTCCCTTTATTTTGTAAATATAACCTTGTTTCAAAAAAATTCAGGCAGTTAATGAAAATACATACAAAAGAAAACTAATTATACAGAGGTTGATTGGATGGTTTTTCAGTATTTATGTTTTGCAAAATAAGGTTTTGATAATTGTTACAAATAATTATTCTAACTGAAATTGAACTGCTCAGACTGGGAATATTTCACTATTTAGTGTTTTTCCAATATGGTAACTTAGTTTGGATGCAAATTTAGTTTCAGGCACCTGTGAAGGCCACTGCAATCTGCAAATGTCAGAGATATTGGGTTTTAGTTGCCAGATTAAATACCATATATATCGTTTATATAGTTGTAGTTTTAAAAATGTATTTATTGAGTTGCAAAGCTTAGATAATTACTATTATTTATACTGTTTCTTCCATCTATATGGAAGAATTCTGAAGTCTCAGGACAAACTTCACACTAATGTGACCCTCAACTTCATTTCACAAGAAAATAGAGAGAGGGCCAGTATAACATGCTGAAGACACTGGTCAGGGCCTTCAGGTCACTCCCCCTTTTAAAAAATCTCTGCCTTCAATTACAGTCTTGATGACTGATGGGAACACAGACCTGTTAGCTACAGGTGCTCATCTGTCTTGGTGAATGGGTGTGATCCTAGTTGGGCTAGCTGATGCTCTGAGGTACTAGGACCTGAGACCCAGAGATCAGTGAGGTTGCTTACGAGAAGCAGTAGTGGAGCTGAGGCAATTCTTGACAAGGTCTGGGGCAAATCACATTATGCATATTCATAAAAACTAAAATCCTGTCAAGGGAGCTTGTTTATGGAGGGGAATAGAGCATGCATTTTTTATATATGACTTTGTAACAAATTATCATAAATTTAATAGCTTAACACAATACACATTTATTATCTCATATTTTTTCTGTGAGTTAGGAATATGGGCAGGGATTAATTAGGTTCTTTGTTTTAGAGTTTTCTGATTATACAAGGCTGTAATCAAGATGTCAGCTTGGCACGGAAGTCTCACCCAAACATTCCTCTGAGAAAGGTCCACTCCCGAGCTTTCTTACATAGTTGTCAGGATTTAGTTCCTAGCTCGCCATCATCTGAGAGTCCCAGTTTCTTGCCATGTGTGTCTCTCCTTAGGGCAGCTTACAGCATGGCAGCTTGCTTTATCAGGCCAGCAAGGGAAGAATCTGCAAACAATACAGGAGTTACAGTATACGGTAATGTAATCTTAGGAGTGACACCCCATCACCTTTGCAATTTGCTATTGATTGGAAGCAAGACACGGGTCATGCCCATACTCAAGGGAAGGTGCTTACACAAGTGTGTGGCTGTTGGAAACCAGGGATTGTATTGAGGGTCATCTTAGAGAGTGTCTGCCACAGAGCAGAAATAGGAAACCTAAGAAGAAAGAGAGGGAGAAGAGGGGTGGGGTGCAAGTATAGATAAAGGAGGAGGAGAAGAAGAGGAAGAGGAAGAAGAAAGAAACCTTGATTTATTGATTTTTCTAATTATCATGAGGGATCAGGCTCTACTTCTCAGAAAGTGGGTCCTATAAAATCTTCTCGAAACTTTATGATAATTACTTCTTTTAAATATTTTGAAAATTTTAATTATGGTAAAATAGGCATAACATAAATTTTGCCATCATAATCATGCTTAAATATACACTTCACCAGTATTAAATTAGTTCAGATTGTTGTGCAACTAATATCTAGAATTTTTTTATCTTGCAAAACTGAAACTCTACACATCAAGCAGCAACTCCTCATTTTCCGCTTCCCCCAGTCTCTGGCAGCCACCCTTCTACTTTCTACAAATTTGATTACTCCAGGTTCTTCATATAAGTGGACTTATATAGTATTTCTCTTTTTGTAACTGGCTGGTTTCACTTATAATAATCTCCTCAAGATTCATTCATGTTGTAGCATGGTACAGAATTTTCTTCTTTTTTAGGGCTGAATAATATTCTATATGTATATGCTACATTTTCTTTATCCATTTGTCTGTCAGTGGATACTTGAGTTACTTCCACATTTTGGTAATTGTGAACAATGCTGCTACAAATATGGATATGTAAATATCTCTTTGAGATCCTGCTTTCAATTCTTTTTGGTATATATCCAGAAATGAAATTGATGGATCATATGATAATTATATTTTAATTTTAAAAAACTGCCATACTATTTTCCACAGCAGCTACACTATTCTACATTCCCACCAAAAATGCACAAGGGTTCCAGTTCCCTCACATCTTCATCAACACTTGTCATTTTCTGTTTTTCTTTTTTCCTTTTGTTTTTTATTATAATCATCCCAATGGGTGTGAGGTGGTATCTCACTGTGGTTTTGATTTGTATTTCCCTAATGATTAGTGATGTTGAGAATCTTTTCATATATGTGCTGTCCATTTCTATCTCTTCTTTGGAGAAATATCTACTAAGTCCTTTACCCACTTTTAAACTAAAAATTTTTTTTCACCTTTTAAATACAAACTTTCACCTAAGAGTGTTTTGAAATGTCCAGATTATGAAAAAAGAAAGTTTTTTCCTTCACACAGTACAAAAATGAAGAAAATTCTGTATTCTCCACCTCACCTTACACAAACAGACCCCTGCAAGAACTGAACATAAACCCAGGGGCTTAAAATATGTTTAGACACAGACTTTTCGCTAGAGAGGAGTGACATGGTGGGTGGGGCACAAGAGTCTCTGAAGGAACTTGTACATTTCAAGCTTCCAGAATTTCACTTCTTCCAGATACCTTCCTCTAACACCTGTCTCAGTCTTTCTCTGTTTACAGGCACTATTAACACCAAACTGCTAAATTAAGTAGAATCTCTGAAGTAGATATAACTTGAAACTATGCAAGGGACACAGTGTTTTGTTCTGAGATCTCTGAAGCTCATCTTGGAGAAGCCCATGAGGCAGGCTGCTTGCTGGAAAGGCCAGTACACTTTTTTAGCAGGTGAATTCCAAAGCCACATGTAGAAAAGTTCTAAAGCTAGGGGGATAAGATCCAGAGACAGAATTATTTTACTTTACCCCCACCCCTTCCCTCTGCCGCTTCCTAGGGCTATACAAAGATCCTGGTTGAATGATTGGATCTGTACTTTGCAGTGAAAGAGAATCAGAAGCCTTTTCTTTTTTCCTTTTTATTCTCTCCCCCCTCTTTTTTTCCACTACTCTAATGAAATTTGCAGACATGGAAAGGAAACTGAGTTATTTATAGGAGTGGGAGGAATGTGAGTGCTAATTGTGCTTAGTCTATTCCTAAGTACGTAATCTGTTTGCTATTAAATTTTACAATCTCTCAGCAATATACACATTTTTTAAAGACAGAACTTCATAAATCTGACAAAGAATAACCAAAGTGAATTATTCTAAGGGTTTAAATCTTCTAATCAAAATCAGGTTTAAAATTATAAAAAACAATTATTTGTAGAATTAACTTATTTTGCAGCACTAATATTTCCCTTATTCCTTTGACTAGTTTATTCATTTCCTTTCTAGACTTATAAAGTTTGATATAGCTACTCATGGATGATATACATTTTGGGGGGCTAGTTATCATGCTTATGTGCATACTAATTCACAAGGCAAATTGGGTCAAATGAGAAGCTGTTGGTTGCAAGTGTCTGAAGAAGGTACTGGGGCCTTGAACTCTAAATTCAGTGTTTTGATAATTGAATAGCTCAAATTATTCTGAGCAGCTTCAAGTCATTCTGGATAGAAAATTAACTTGGGACATAAATTTTTCTCAGGTTCCCCATTTCCATTATCTCTATCTAACAATCCCGAAAGCCTGCTTGTTAAAAATTAAATAAATGCTTGTTAAAAGGAGCTAGAAAAGTCATAATCATTCCTGGGTAAATTTTTCATGGTGGAAATTATTTCCTGTTTGAAATTTGTTTTAGTTTGGCTGTCAAAGTTGCAAGAGATAGAAAATTACTCAAATTATTTTAAGATAAGATGGCTTCATTAAAAGACAATGTATTAAATTCATAACTGAAAAACCACTGGGAAACTAGGCAGGTATTGGGGATCATATGGAGGCTCTGACACATGGCTGTTTTTCCTTTTTCTGTGTCTTTGCATAGCTCTCTCTGCCTCCTTCTGCTTTTGTGTGTCAGTCAATACCATATTCACCTGTATTCTTACATATTGTTCTTCTTTATACTTTCTGCTTGCTCATATTACTTTCTATTATGCTATCTTACAACTTTGGTGTGTTGCGATATGTCGTATTTCTGCCTAACACATGTTGTCATGTTGACTTCAGTTTCTACTACTTAGCTGGCTTAGTCATTTGGTATTTTCAGTGAAAATTCTTGAGACAGGAAACCTGATGGGATTTAGTTTGACTTGTTATTTTGACTTGCACTCCAGGCCACCCTGTAGGTTGCTGGCCAGCTGATGACTTGGCTGTTTTTGAGTTAACTGCCAATTTCTTTCAGTCACCTGTGGCTTGAGGTGAAGGGAACAGGGTCCTGTGATCCATACAGGGGTTCCTCGTCAATTGGCGCTCTAGGTAAATCAGCTATTTTGAAGGGTCTTTCACAGCTCTCCAGAGAAGGTAGCAAATATAAACCAGAATTAAAATAATAACGGGTTTTTGATCATTTGCCATTTCTGAGTCTGTTTCTCCTCTGTGGAAATGAGATACTATCTAGTCTTGAGACTGCTTGGGGTAGGAACAAATCACCCCCAAATTTAGTGGCTTAGAAAAAGAAATTATTATTATTTTTCTTACGATGCTATGAATTGTTGGCTGGGCAGTCCTGCTTCATGGAGTGTCACTGTGGGATGTCTGGAAGGCCCCAAATGTCTTCACTCACATAGCTGGCAATTGGTACCGGCTGCAACCTGGGAGCCCTACTGGGGCTAGGGAGTGGGGCCCTTGATGCTCCTCTGTGTGGGCCTTTCCAGGTCACTTTTTGCGTTTCATGACAGCATGGTGTCTGGGTTTCATGGAGGAACAGTACAAGAAGACAAGCCCCAGTGTGCAAGCACGCATCAAACCTCCTCTGCATTATTCTTGCTAACATCCTATTGGTCACAGCTGGTCACAGGGCCAACCCAGCCTCCAAATGGATAGAAACTTACAAGTGTTTGCATCTGGGAGGCATGGTGCAGTGGGATTCCCCAAATAAGTCTGTCATGCAAATGTTATCACATTAAATGAGATAGTAGATGAAAAATGTTCTATGTTCTTTAATGCATATAATTAATGCTCAGTAAACATTTGCATAGTACTTCTGTTGAAGGACATTTTGATAGTTTTCTTTTCATCAAAATTAAAATGGTTACATTTCTGACAGTTTTTGTTGCCATATTTGGGAATTTCTTCATTCTTAAAAACTTTTTCAGGATTCTCAAAATTTCAATGTGGCCCAGCCTTCTCTCTTTCTCCAAGGGCCCCTAGTTCATGTCTCCCAGTAACTAAGACAACTACTGCAAAATAGTATTTCAGGTTAGGCATTCAATGGGCCCAGAATGAGATAGGTTAGCTCGGGAAAGCATCACAGAAGAGAAAGCCTTAGAAGTTCTCAGGCGAAGAGAAATAACCATGCCGTCAGTTCTGGAATCTCTTGATTTTGCAGAAGAGGAAACTGGAGCTTAGAAAGGAAAAGCTATCTGCCTAAAATCACCATCAGTGAGCAAGACAGAACTGGAACCACTTTCTTCCGATACATTCGTCCATTCACAAATATTTATTGAGTGTTAAGCGCCATATGAAGCTCCTTATATATGGGAGAAAGCAAAAGAGATATGTCCTCAACCTTGTGGCATTTACAGTCTAACCCAGGATAAAGATAGTAAATAAGTAAACTAGCCATCCAAAATTGTGGTAGACATTTTTAACAAACCCAGCAGAGCAGAATGATAGAGAATATTGTTGGAAACATGGAGAGTCAGGAAAGGGTTTTCTGATGATATAAAAGTTAAACTGCATCCCAAAGGGGAACTGAGAGGGCATCAGCCCTGAGAAGATCAGAACCACATCCCTGACAGAGGGAGCAATGTTTGTCAAGGTGCTGAGCCTGGAGCAATTTTTATGTGTTAGAGGAAATAAAAGGAAAAAAATTCCATTAGTGGAACCACTGAGAATGAAGAGGTGAGATGCACCTGACTAACTTGGAGAGATAGGAGGGATAAGAACCTGTAGGGCCTTTGGGGTCATGGAAAGAAATTTGAATTGTATTTTAGATAGAGTAGGAAGTCACTGAAGTATTTAAGAAAAAGAGCAACTTAATCCAATTTATATTTTTAAAAGGCTTACTCAACACATGCTGATTGAAAATCTATTTATTTGCCAAGGACTCTGCCAAGTGATATTGTAGCAGAAAAATAACATATGGCTCTGGAGAGGCATCTATAGCATAATAGATTGGAGAGTGTCGGGGGAAAGAAAGACACATCCATTAGTGACAACGTAAGTGTGGTAAGTTACACAACAGACTGTTTTCTGTGTTGCTCACAAAACCTTCCTCCATGAACCTGTCTGTGATCTCGCTGAAATGACAGCCTTAGCTGGCTGGTACCATGGAATGCAGTTTCCCAGACACAACCAATTCATCCAGGGTGGGACGCTGGTCCAAGGTAGAGCCACTATAGACCAGGAACACATTAGTATCTCCCTTAAACATTAGTTAAACAACACAGAGAATGTAATCATTAATGGTGATCACTGGGCCTTGAAGATGATAAAGCCATGAGGCCATTGTTTATGTTGGACACTGTACAATCAGAGGGGGCTGGTCAGCTAAAAGAAGAATCAGAAAGGAGGCAGACAGAAAGCAGATGAGAAACAGATCACAATATTTGAAAGGCATATTTAAAAATATAGATTCCTAAGGGGCTTCCCAGTTCCAATATTTGCAACTCTGGACTCATTTTAGTCTTTGCCTGTGAAATTTCTTGCCACACCCTTAAGGGATATTGGTGTCTCTCCCTGCCTCCCCATACTTGAGATGGGTCTACAAAGATTCGTAGGTTTTTCACGGTCAGAGAAGCAGCAGAAGGGTATTCCAGGTGAAAACAATAGTCTATTTAAAAGGACAGAAGCATAAGCATTCTAAAGGCGAGCTACTTCAGAAGGTGTTTTCAGTAAACACTGTATGAGATGTTGGCCAGGAATAAGCAGACCATAGGCTTGATGATTGAAGCTTAGTGAAGGGAAGTTGAAAAGCTATTTGGAATGAAATCTCCACTTACAGGTCAAATAGTTGATGGTGATGGAAAAAGTATACCTTACTGAATTCTTTAAATAATATAATATTCCCGTGGACAATTGTCAGCACCAAACACACTACCTGGCATTTAGTAGGTATTCAGTAAATATTCGAGGTGTGCATATTGTCTTTCTTTTTCATTTCCTCCAGTTCACAGTCAGTAGTAAACAAGGGCAAATTACAAATTGAGATCCAAGTTGGGTTAAATACATAAGTAAGCACTGAAACATGCAGGAGTATTTGCAATAAGAAGCTCAAGTTCTATTCCATCATGAATAATAAGCTGAATTCCAGTTGGCCAATCTCCATTCCTTCCCAAAAGTATTGAACTGGTAACCTGCTCACCCTCATTCCTCTTGGAATTTACAGATGTGTGCTGGACAGTGTGGGAAAGGGTGTTTAACAGCAGCAATTCGTTTATTCCTGGGGTAAACAGTAGAACTTTAAGGATAATTGCAGCAAGAAATTTGTTTCCTATTGCAGTGTGAATAACCTACAGGCAGCCAACTGGCTGCTTGCCCTACAAATCCCAAAAAGGACATTGGCAACTATTTTGCATTTGTGCCTAGTAGGGATTTGCAGATGCACAGTGGGGAGAGGAGAAAAGATGGGCTGTGTTTTTACCTATGTTTGCAAAGCCAAGGATGGTTTTCTAGGACAAGTTAATTCAGAAGTGGGAAATTTGGGTCTGTGTAAGGGGAGAGCTTGCTTCTCTTTAAGATGGAAGCTGCAGCCCAAGTGCCAGTTGGCATCTCCTGAGTCTGCTATAGGGCCAACACACAAGCAGGCAGCAGTCACTTAATCCCTTTGACTTTGCTGTTTCCTGTCTATGACTGTACTAAGCTTGTTGAAGCCTGAAGCAACATGTGACTATGAGACTGTGGGCAGCCAGGAACCAGTCTTCCACCACCTTGGGCAAACTGACTGTACCACCCTCTACAATTTGCTTCCTAGCCAAGGTTGGCTATTTCCCCAAATTTCTCTTTCAGGTGTGGCAGTATAGAGACCATTATTATTGTTGTTGCTGCGTTTTATAAGAACATAGACACAATGGTTTCCAGCTTGCTTTTGTACATAGTTTCCCTAAATATGTTACTATCTCCAGTTCAGGCTTCAGTTTGAAATGTTATTGCAGGCAGCAGCAATGTCACATATTTTTATGGCATTTTCTTTTATGATCGTTGTGTAATTACACTTTAATATTTAGGTGTGGACATTAAGGAAAGAGTTATTTCTGCCATATAGAGGGGAAAAAAATTACTAGGAAAATACCTAAAAAGTTAACTTTGTAGTTGATATTGGAGATAGTGATTTCTATGATTATAGATCACTTAATCTTTCCATGCAAATGGGAGAAGTGCAGTCTTGCTTTATTAATTGCTAATGATTTTCCCATATAAACTCAGAGCACCTCAAAAGTGGTTACTGTACCTTATGTGTATCTCTTGCCTCCTCATTGATTTCCCTGCATCCTGGATGGATTTTGTTTGTTTGTTTGTTTGTTTGTTTCAGTTTCATGAAGTTCTGCTCTGATCTTGGTTATTTGCTTTCATCTGCTGGGTTTCAGTTTGTTTGTTCTTGTTTCTCTAGTTTCTTGAGGTGTGACCTTAGAATTCAAGTTTGTGCTTTTCAGTCTTTTGATGTAAGCATTTAAAGCTATGAACTTTCCTCTTAGCACTGCCTTTGCTGTATCCAAGAGGTTTAGGTTTTTCCCTTATTGTCATTCAGTTCAAACAATTTCTTAAATTTCCATTTTGATTTCGTTTTTGACCCAGTGCTCATTCAGGAGCAGGTTATTTCATTTCCATGTATTTGGATGGTTTTGAAGGTTCCTTTTGGAGTTGATTTCCAGTTTTATTCCATGGTGTTGTGAGAGAGTGCTTGATATAATTTCAATTTTCTTAAATTTATTTAGGCTCATTTTATGGGCTATCATATGGTCTATCGTGGAGAAAGTTCCATGTGTTGTTGCATAGAATGTGTATTCTCTGGTTGTTGGATGGAATGTTCTGTGTATATCTGTTAAGTCCATTTGTTCCAAGGTATAATTTAAATTCATGATTTCTTTGTTGACTTTTCTGCCTTGATGACCTGTGTAGTGCTGCCAGTGAAGCACTGAAGTCCCCCATTATTTTGTGTTGCTGTCTATCTCATTTCTTAGGTCTATTAGCAATTGTTTTATAAATGTGAGAGATCCAGTGTTAGGTGCATATATGTTTAGGATTATAAGAGTTTTCTGTTACACAAGGCCTTTTACCCTTATATAATGTCCCTCTTTGCCTCTTTTAACCACTGTTGCTTTAAAGTTTGTTTTGTCTGATATAGGAATAGTTACTCCTGCTTGCTTTTTGTGTCCATTTGGATGAAATGCCTTTTTCCACCCTTTTACTTTGAGTTTACGTGAGTCCTTATGTGTTAGGTGAGTCTCCTGAAGGCAGCAGATGGTTGGTTGGTGAGTCCTTGTCCATTCTGCAGTTCTGTATCTTTTAAGTGGAACATTTAGGGCATTTACATTCAATGTTAGTATTGCGATGTGAGGTACCATTGCAGTCATTGTACTATTTGTTGCCTGTGTACTTCGGTGTTTTGTTTTCATTTTGCTTTTAACTTGTATTTTTGTTTTACAGGGTCTGTATGATTTATACTTTAAAGAGGTTCTGTTTTCATGGCCTTCCAGGATTTGTTTCAAGATTTAGAGCTCTTTTTAGCAGTTGTTGTAGTGGTGGCTTGGTAGTGGTGAATTCTCTCAGCATTTGTTTGTCTGAAAAAGACTGTATCTTTCCTTCATATATGATGCTTAGTTTCACTGGATACAAAATTCTTGGCTGATAACTGTTTTATTTGAAGAGGCTGAGGATACAGCCCCAGTAACTTCTAGCTTATAGAGTTTCTGCTGAGAAATCTGCTCTTAATCTGTTAGGTTTTCCTTTATAGGTTACCTGATGCTTCTGTCTCAGTACTTAAGATTTTTATATTTGTCTTAACTTTGGATAACCTGATGACAATGTGCCTGGGCACATTGCAATGAATATCCCAGATGTTCTTTGTGCTTCTTGTATTTGGATGTCTACATCTCTAGAAAGGCCAGGGAAGTATTCCTCAATTATTCTCACACATATGTTTTCCAAACCTTTAGATTTCTCTTCTTCCTTAGGAACACTGATTGTTCTTAGGTTTGGTCGTTTAACATAACCCCAGACTTCTTGGAAGATTTGTTCATATTTTCTTATCCTTTTTTCTTTGGGTTTGTTGGATTGGGTTAACTGGAAGACCTTGTCTTTGAGCTCTGAATTTCTTTCTCCTACTTGTTCACTTCTATTGCTGAGAATTTCCAGGGCATTTTACATTTCTATAAGAGTGTCCTATGTTTCTTGAATTTTTGATTATTTTTTTCTTTAAGCTATCTATTTCCTTTAATATTTCTCCCTTCATTTCTTGTATCATTTTTTTTAAAGATTTCCTTGCATTGTGCTTCACCTTTCTCTGGTGCCTCCCTGATTAGCTTAATAACTAACCTCCTGAATTCTTTTCAGGTAAAAGAGGATTTCTTTTTTGTTTGGACCCATTGCTGGTGAACTAGTGTGACTTTTCGGGGTGTTATAGAGTCTTTTTCCATATTACCAGAGTTGGTTTTCTGGTTCCTTCTCATTTGGGTAGGCTCGTCAGAGGGAAGGTCTAGGGCTTAAGCCTATTCAGATTCTTTTGTCCCACGGAGTGTTCTCTTGATGTAGTTTTCTCCCACTTTTCTTGGATGTGGCTTCCTGTGAGCTGAACTCAGTGACTGTTGTCTCTCTTCTGGGTCTAGCCACCCAGTGAGTCTAATCAGCTCCAGGCTGGTACTGGGGGTTGTCTGCACAGAGTCCTGTGATGTGAACCATCTATGGGCCTCTCAGCTGTGGATACTAGCACTTGTTCTGTTGGAGGTGGCAGTGAGGTGAAAGGGACTCTGTGAGGGTTCTTGGCTTTGGTGGTTTGATGCTCTATTTTCATGCTGGCTGGCCTTCTGCCAGGAGGTAGCACTTTCCAGAGAGCATCATCTCTGGTAGTGTGGAGAGGAACCAGTGGTGGGCAGGGATCTAGAACTCCCAAAATTGTATACCCATTGTCTTTAGCTAACAGGGTGGGTAAGGAAGGACCATCAGGTGGGGGCAGGGCCATGCGTGTCAGAGCTCACACTCTCCTTGGGAGGGTCTTACTGCGGCTACTTTGAGGGATGGGGTGAGGTTCCTAGGTCAATGTAGTGGTGTACCTAGGAGGATTATGGCTGCTTCTGCTGAGTCATGCAGTTTGTCAGGGAAGTGAAGGAAAGCCAGCAGTCACAGGTCTTACTCAGCTCCCACACAAACTGAAGGGCTGGTCTCACTCCCACTGTGTCCCCATTAACAGCCCTGAGTCTGTTTCCAGGCAGTGGGCAAGCTGGGATTGAGAACTTATCCCGGGCTACCCATCTCCCAGCTGCAAAATAAAAGGGCTTGGTTCTTCCCCTGCCTGTGGAGTCTGCACACCAGATTCATGCCTTCCCCCAAATTCTGGCTAGAGGGTTTCTCGCCCTGTTCAAGAGCATTTTCTCTTTGTCACAATTTGTTCTGTCCAAATGTGGACAGATCAAGATTGGTAGCCCTTGTGTCCAAGGCAGAAAGGGCCTTGTAACACTGGTGGCCAAAGCAGAGAGGGCCTAACCAGAGCTGTGGATGGTGGTGAATAAAAGTTCCTCTAGGGAACTCTGAGTGGTCTTATTGTAGAAGTGATTGGTGAGGGTGTGCATGTACAGGAAGAAAACAAATTAATACTTGTGAAGACATTTATAGCACAAATGTATCAGAGAAAAATAAAGGAGTAAAGGAAGAGGAAAGAGGTGGCAAAAAGATGTTGAATCAAGAGAATAAAGCTTGCCTTTCTGTGCCTGGCTTATTTCACTTCATATAATGTTGAGTTCCATTCATGTTGTTGCAAATGACAGGATCTCATTCTTTTTATGGCTGAGTAGTACTCCATTGTGTATATGTACCATATTTTCTTTATCCATTCATCTGTTAATGAACACTTAGGTTGTTCTCCAATATTGGATATTGTGAACAGTGCTGCAACAAGCATAGGATCTCAAAATCAAAACAACCGAACTCATAGAAATAGAGAATAGAAGGATGTTTGCCAGAGGCTGGGAAGGGTAGTGTGGTGGTTGGGAGGAGGTAGAAATGGTTAATGGGTACCAAAAAAAAAAAAAAAAGAGTGAATAACACCTACTATTCAGAACAGGTTGACTATAGTCAAAAATGATTTCATTGTATATTTAAAAATAACTAAAAGAGTATAATTGGATTGTTTGCAACACAAAGGATAAATGCTTGAGGGAATGAATATTCGGTTCTCTATGATTACCATATGATTGCATGATTACTACACGTTGCATGCCTGAATCAAAATATCTCATGTACCTCATAAGTATATATACCTACTATGTACCCACAAATATATATATATGAAAGAAAACAGAATAGAGCCTGCAAATTGCAAAGAAAAAGAGGAAAGACTTTTAAGAAGAAGGGTGTGGTGAAGGAAGATCAGAACAGAGAAATCGCCTTGAGATTTATTTAGAGTGAGGTCGCTGATGACCTTGGAAGGGACAGTGTTGATGGAGTGTTGGGGGATGGAAACCAGAGAACATAGTGTGAGAGGGGTTTCTGAAAAAGTGAGAAAGTCAGAACAGTACATTGGGGTTGAAAGATCTTTAAATCTTCTGATGGCCTATGAACGATGCCAAAGGCAAAAATTCTTGCCTGCCATGAAACTGTTGGACAACATGTTCTTTTTTCAGATTGCTGTTCTCAGAAAGCCCAGGGCAATCAGATCTCAGCCAGAAGTGTTGAGGGTCAGGACTGAGATCAACATCTTGGGAGGTGAGGTTGAGGGAACAGGGGTGTTGTGCGCTAACACTCTTGGCAGTGTGAGTGGGCAGGAGTCCATCCTCAGGGATGGTCCTTCTTGGCCTGCCCCGCTGTTATTGTTAGCTTCTCATTTCCAGGAGTACTAAATCTATAACAAAGTATTAAAACTGATGTTTGGGATATGATCTAATTAATTCATTTTGCTTTATCTGAATACAATGTTAGAAGAAATCTTGGCTTTGAACTTTTACGTCTTGGGCTATGTCATGGTACCAGGACAGCACACTGAAATTTAGAAGGGCTGAGCCTACACTGGACACAAACGCCTGGTGGGGAAGGTAGGCATCAGTTCGAGTGAAGTTTACTAGCAGGACTCGGGCCATAGATGCAGTCAATGCAGGTTTGGGTTATAGCTGGGACAGGTAGGAATCAACTATTCCGGCCAGGGATGCTGCAGATGAAAAAGCTACCTGGAAATTTTCGTTAATAACAACACAGGGAGCATGTTGCTCAGACACTGGCTAAGAGCTAGGTCTCTTTAATCTGTATGCAGCCTAGGTTTTCATGGCTAATTCTGTCCTAGGTGCAGAGGGTGCTTTCTCTCCCCAACCCAGAATTAATGACTGTATTTGTTCTTTTGGTAAAGTTAGCATACCTTGGGGTTCTCAAGTACTTTGCCACATAAGTAAGGCTCATCTTTCCAGAGTCCCTAGTTTTCTGTTCATTGAAATCTTCCTTCTCTGGAGAACCATATGACATTTGAAAACGTCATGAAAGGTAAACAGAGAGATCTCCATCTTGGGTTTTGCTAATATCTTGATCTTAGTTCTGGTAGAGTAGCAGTGAGGGAATTCTCACAAATGTCAGTCATATGGAAGATTCCAGGCCTGATCTTTGAATCCTGTGCTTTCTAGTGTATCTTAAATATTTCTTCCATAGTCTGGCATCTTGAATAAGATAGACATTATGCTCTTCAACTTTGCCAATGTGATCCAGGTCTCATGCTTGAGTATAATACTAAATCGAGTTCAGAATAGTAATTAAATGTTGAGTCTACTCATGACTTATAATTTTAAGTTACAGGAATTAAGGGGTTGACCCATCTCTTCTTGGAGGAGTAAGGGAGGTACCATTCTCAAATGGTTTCTTTCTGTTTTGTAAATGCTCTTTTTCACCTGAAAGGGCATTTGTTGGTTGGGCCTGACTACACAGCTAGTGCTGGGAATCATAAGTAGACAAAGGAAGAATCTTTCAAATGTGGAAATAAAGTGACAGCCTAAAACTAGTTATCTTAGATTTCTTAGATATTAAAGAAAAACAGAAAAAATTAGGAGTTTGTGCATTAGGGGAAAGCCTGTAACCTTGAGTGGTTTTCCCATAACACTAATGATAATAAATCGTATTTATTTAGTACTTACTATGTGTCTCATACTAAGGATGTTATGTGCCATTCGTTTCCTACAACAACATTATCATTCTATTTTACAGACAAATCAAATGGAGCTAGAAAACTGCAAATATCATAACGCGAAGAAGTAGAGAGCAGGAGTTAAACTTAGATCTTTCTGTTCTCAGCTCTTCTCTTCTTTCCAATATAAAGCACATCTGGAAAGGAGATTTACTTTGTGTGGAAAAGAAAACTCTTCTTAAAATGGAAATAGGGTAAAACCTAGGCCTGGCTATTGGTAAAGTTTTATTAGAGGTAAGGGAGACTTCAAAGGCAATATGATTCTATCCTCTAACTTTTTAATTGAGGAAGCTGAGATCCAGAGATGGTGTCTTGCTTGTGGTCCTGAAGAAAGTCTACTGTCTCCAGCAATTGTGAAAGGATGACTCTTGTCTGCCAGTTATTGGCTAGCCTAGGCAAAATCTTCTCCATCAACTTCAGATCCCCAGCTGGGCTGTCCCTGAGGCTCCCCAATGTTTATATGGTGTTTCAGATTTCAGGCCACCTGAAATGACAAAAAACCAAGAATTTAAGGCACAACTGGGCAGTAAGATAAGAACGTGCAACTAGATGTCCTATGTGTCTATGCAATTCTGGCCAAGTGTGCATACTCTCAGGAAGAACCTGTAGTTAAGTTCAGAACAGCAGTCGGCAAATGGGAATTCTCCTTAAGGTAAAAGGGTTCCTGACTGAAAGATTTTGTCTATCCCTCTGCAAAGTCAGAGAGGCCACCTGTAATGAGGAAACGTTGCTCCAAGAAGGTATGGCTGCAACTTGTATGAAAGTATCCAGGGTCACGTATAGACTGTAAGTACCTAATTATCCTCTAGACCTGTGCAGTCCAAGATAAGTGTCATCAATTAAAATTAAATGGATATCAATTAAAATTAAATCTAATTAAAATTCAATTGTGTTGCAATAGTCACCTTTCAAGTGTTCAACAACCACATGTAGCTAGTGGCTATCATTTTAGATAAGGCAGAAGTAGAATATTATGATCATCACAGAAAATTTTATTCAACAGTGATGCTCTAGTCTGTGCAAATGTTCATGACTAGAAGTGAGACTTTATTCAAGAAGAGTCTTCTTTGAGAAGAGCTTCATAGAGGAGGTGGCAACTGAGATGACTTGCAAAACAATTCAAAATTAGTCATGTAAATGTTGGGGTGAATTATGGCAAGAGTCAGAAACTGGCAAAAGCATCCTAGACCAGGACATTGAAATTACCTTGTAGAATTTTAGTAATTTTGCAACTGAAGATGCATGAAGGACCATGATAGGAAATATGACTAAATAGATGACCTGGTGAGTTATTAAAGAATCTTGCATATTGTTATAAGGAGTTTGAATTTTCATCCTAAGTATGAAGGGGAATTATTCAAGGATTCTCTGTAGAGTTAGCTTGGAAATGACTTGGCCAAATTTTGCAAAAGTTACTCTTGAAAATGTGTGAGAATTAGGATGAAAGGGGATAATTTGGGAGAAAATAAAGAAAAAGTAGGCTGAAAAACTATTGCATTTACACCCATGTTTATTGCAGCACTGTTCACAATAGCAAAGATGTAGAATCAACCAAAGTGTTCATCAAAGATGATTGTGCAAAGAAAATGTGATCTATCTATCTATCTATCTATCTATCTATCTATCTATCACCCAACAGAATACTATTTGGCCATAAAAAAATGAAATCATGTCATTTACAGCAATACAGATGGAACTGGACATTATTATGTTGAGTTAAATAAGCCAGATATAGAAAGGCAAATATTACAAATTCTCACTCATCTGTGGGAGCTTAAAAATTGATCTCATGGAGGTAGAGAGTATAATAATAGGTATTCCTGCAGGGATCTCCATAAGCAATTTCTTAGGCTTATTACCATGGGTAACCAATTTAAGAACATTTATACCAAACACTCACATCTTCATTGACACAGAAGGAAGACTTGCGGAGAGTCTGAAAGATGTATTTTCTCAAGCCATGTATCTGACCAATATGAAGCTTTAGCCACTTGGCTCTTCCAAAATTAAGTGATAAAGAGATGAGTAACCTGTTCTGCAATTATACAGGCAGTAGGAAAAATAGAAAATAAAACAAGACATAAGTAACCTGATTTTTGTCATCAAGATGTTAACCAAGAACTTCCAAAACATGCTTATGTAACATAATAATTAGAAATAACAAAAACATGGTAATTGCCTGAATACCTGATATATTCGCTATTGTGTTAGTTCTCATTCTGCTAGTAAAGATATACCTGAGACTGGGTAATTTATAAAGGAAAGAGATTTAATTGACTCTCAGTTTAGCATGGCTGAGGAGGCCTCAGGAAACTTACAATCATGGTGGAAGGGGAAGCAAACACATCCTTCTTCACAAGGCAGCAAGAAGGAGAATGAATGCTCAGGGAAGGAGGAGGCCCCTTATAAAACCATCAGATCTTGTGAGAACTAACTCACTATCATGAGAACAGTATGGGGGAAACCACCCCCAAGATTCAGTTATCTCCATCTGGTTCCTCCCATAACACATGGGAATTCTGGCAACTACCATTCTAGATGAGGTTTGGGGGGAGACACAGTCAAATCATATCAATTATTATTATTATTATTTTAAGTTTTCACTATGTATGGGAGACCAGGCACTGTGCTAAACTCTAAAGTGCTTTGTACATTTGTTTTCTAAGTATTATTAGCTCTATAAAAAATGGAGAAAGCTGAGAACGAAAGGGTAAAAGCATACTTAATTTATCCACGTATTCAGTAAAGGAAAAACCCAGGCTCTGAATACCAGCTGCCTCACCCCAAAGCACTTGCGTGTGACTTCTATATTCTTCCTAATTTCATGTACTCCTCATGAGAATCCTGAAGATAAGTATCGTTAGAACCACTTTGCAAATCATGAACCAAAGCTCTGATAAGTTAAAAAAATTGTCCAGTGTCACACACCTCATAAATAGCTGAACTGACTTTCCAATTTAGGTCATTGATTCAAGGTCCTTTCTCTTTCTGCTGTTCTCCTGGCTTCTAGTGTTTCATCCTCAGGAACTGTCATAGACTTTATTGATAGTGAGGAGAATTAGAGAAATCCAAGGCTAATCAGGACCCAGAAAATGATCACATCCTTCTGCCTGGTGCCTGGCAAGACAGGAACTCTACCTGCTTGGTATCAAGCTGAAGAGTGTTCTTTGATAAATAGCTTTGATATTACTACATTATAATAGTCGTACATGCTTATTGAAGAAAACCTGGAGGATAGAGAAATAACTTCAAATATGCAAAATTTTATTTATTAATATTCTTCTTAAAAGGAAATATATCTTTTGCTTATAGCACTTCTCATATAAAATGACATTTCTCATATCTTTAAGTATTTTCTACATTGTGATTTTAAAACAGCTTTGAGTACCATTGAATGATAAACCATAATGTATTGAAGCAATTTGGATTTTTGCCAATTATGTTATCATCCTTAGCTAATGTCTATGGTTATTTCCTTACGACCAACTCCAACAAATTGAATTTCGAGTCAGGGGCAGTAGAATTTTATTATTTTTTATATATATAGTGCCACATTGCCTTTCAAAAAATGTATGCCACTTGGTGCTCCTACCAATAGGGTGTGAATATATTCATTTTCTGTATTCTTGCCAATTCAGTTGGCAAAAATGGCATCTCTTTGCTGTTTGAAATAAGATTTTGGTTTCAACTGTGGAAGGCTGAATCATGCTTCACCGGCCCCCTCCCCTCGCAAAAAAAAAAAAAAAAGCAAAACTGGTTATGTCCCTAATCTCTGGAATTGTGGATATGTACTTTAATGACCAGTGATGATGACTTATTGTTGATGCTTTGTTGGCCTGCATAAATGTCTTCCTTTTAGAAGTGTCTGCTCATATCCTTTGCCCACTTTTTGATAGGGTTGTTTTTCAGGGGGGGGGGGTGGGGGGGGGGGGGGGGGTGGTAAGTTGGTTTAATTTCCTTGTAATTCCTGATATTAGCCTTTGTCAGATGGATAGATTGCAAAAATTTTCCCCATTCTGTAGGTTGCCTGTTCACTCTGATGATACTTCCTTTTGCTGTGCAGAAGCTCTTTAGTTTAATTAGATATCCTTTGTTAATTTTGGCTTTTGTTGCCATTGCTTTTGGTGTTTTAGTCATGAAGACTTTGCTCATGCCTATGTCCTGAATGGTATTGCCTAGGTTTTCTTCTAAGGTTTTTATGGTTTTAGGTCTTATGTTTAAGTCTTTAATCCATCTGGAGTTTTATTTTTTTATTTTTTTATTTTAATTTTTTTTTTGTATAAGGTGTAAGGAAGGGGTCCAGTTTCAGTTTTCTGCATATGGCTGGCCAGTTTTTCCAGCACCGTTTATTAATTAGGGAATTCTTTCCCTATTGCTTGTTTTTGTCAGATTTGTTAAAGATCAGATGATTGTAGATGTGTGGCGTTATTTCTGAGGGCTCTGTGCTGTTCCATTGGTCTACATATTTTTTTGGTACCAGTACCATGCTATTTTGGTTACTGTAGGATTATAAATCATTCTACTCTAAAGACCCATACACATGTATGTTTATTGCAGCACTATTCACAATAGCAAAGACTTGGAACCAACCCAAATGCTCATCAATAGTAGACTGGATAAAGAAAATGTGGCACATATATACCATGGAATACTAAGCAGCCATAAAAAAGGATGAGTTCATGTCCTTTGCAGGAATGTGGATGAATCTGGAAACCATCATCCTCAGCAAACTAACACATGAACAGAAAACCAAACACCGCATGTTCTCACTCATAACTGGGAGCTGAACAATGAGAACACATGAACACAGGGAGGGGAATATCACACATTGGGGCCTGTCAGGGGGTGGGGGGCTAGGGGAGGGATAGCATTAGGAGAAATACTTAATGTAGATGATAGGTTGATGGGTGTAGCAAACCACCATGGCATGTGTATACCTATGTAACAAACAGGCATGTTTTGCACATGTATCCCAGAACTTGAAGTATAATAATAATAATAATAATAAAGAATATGTTACTTTATATAGTAAAAAGGACTTTATAGATGTGATTGAATTAAGGATTTTGAGATGGGAAGGTTATCCTGGATTACCTTGGTGGGCCCAATGTAATTCTAGAGTCCTTATAAGGGGAAAACAGGAGGGCAAGAGTTATAGAGAGAAGATGTGAGGATGTAAGCAGAGGTCAGAGATGAGAGAAGATACTATGCTGTTGCAATTGGAGGAAGGGGCCATGAACCAAGGAATGTGGGCATCCTCTAGATACTGGAAAAGGCAAACCACAGATTCCCAAAAAACCTCCAGAATGAACAAATCTGTATTAGTCCATTTTCATGATGCTAATAAAGGCATACCCAAGACTGGTTAATCTATACAGGAAAAGGGTTTAATGGACTTACAGTTTCAGGTGGCTGGGGAGGCCTCACAACCATGGTGGAAGGCAAGGAAGAGCAAGTCATGTCTCCTTGCAGCAGGCAAAGAAAGAGTTTGTGCAGGGAAACTCCCCCTTATAAAACCATCAAATCTCGTGAGACTTATTCACCATCACGAGAACAGCACAGGAAAGACCCACCCTAATGATGCAATTACCTCCCATTGGGTCCCTCCCACAACATGTGGGAATTGTGGAAGCTACAATTCAAGATGAGATTTGGGTGGGGAAATAGCAAAACCATATCAACATTCTTGCAGACCCATTTTAGATTCTGACTTCCAGAACTCTAAGATAATACATTTATGCTCTTTTAATCCACTGTGTTTGTGGTAACTTGCTCCAGCATTTTTTCTTCTTTTTATGTTTGTTTTCCCCTTCACCCTTAGCTTATTTTTTATATTGCTCATCTTACTTTTTACCTATGGCTTTTTAAAGGCTCTTTCTATATTAAGAATATTAACCATTCTTCAGTCACATGTTGCCAATATTTTCTCCAATTGTTTGTCTTATAACTTTTTTCAGTCTTTTCTGTGTAGTCTTTTCTTCCCCCCATAGGATATAGTAATAAGAATCATTATAACGTGTAGTATCAGAAAGTCCTGGACTTGAGTTTCAGCTCTAATTTTGGACAAGTTGTTTTACCTCCCTGAGCTTTAACTTTCATATATGGACATTTGGAAAATAATAATATCAGCCTTATAAAGATAATTGTAATGATTAAATGAAAAATGCATGTAAATAATTATCATTGTGTTTCATATTTAGTAAGTAATCAATGCATATTAGATATTCATTTTACTATTATTTTCCTGTCATCTTTTATTTTCTGGTTTCTTCCCCTTGAAATTAATTTTTTATCTACACAGTAGTACATGTTTACAGGGTACATGTGATATTTTGATGCAAGCATACAATGTATCATGATTAAATCAGGTTAATTGGGTTATGCATCGCCTCAAGCATTTATTATTTCTTTGTGTTGAGAACATTCCAAAACTTCTTCTCTAGCTATATTGAAATACACAATACATTATTGATAAATATAGTTGTCCTACTGTGCTATTAAATGCCAGAACTTATTCCTTCCATCTAATTGCCGATTAGATAGAAGGTACCGATTAACCAACCTCTCTTCATCCCTTCTCCCACCTACCCTTATCAGCCTCTCATGATCACCATTCACTCATTATCTCCATGAAATCAACATTTTTAGCTTCTATATATGAGTGAGAACATGTAGTATTTGTCTTTCTGTACCTGGATTATTTCACTCATGATAATGTCCTTAATTTCCATCCATGACGCTGCAAATGACAAGATTTCATTATTTCTTATGCTGACTAATATGGTTTCTTTCTCTGCTAAAGGACCTGAGGTAGGAAGCTTTCCATTTTATCTTGGATCCATTCAATGGCTCCAAATTTCATGTATTTAGGAGCTTACCTTTTTCAGTCTAAATCAAATTATTCCCAGTACTAACTACTGCCATTTTCTTATCTCTCAGACATTAAAGGAGAAGAGCAAGTCACCCTTATTTTCATTGTGACCCGTGATGACCTTGATGGCTTGTCATTGTAAGTTAGCTGGAAAGCCTGGTTGCTGATGGAGGCTCTGCTCTTTCACTGTTGAATTGGTGGAGGAGGAAGAAAGAGCCAAAAGGAAGTCTTTCCCCATCATTCTCTCAATTGATTCTGCAGAAGATCATTTCCATTTTGATCTCAGTAATGGCAGGTGATGAAACTGCCAGTAAGTTCCAGGTTTATCTAACAGCTGGCTCAAAGGTAATATGTGTATAAATGTGAGCTCTCATCCAAGCTTTTCTTGCAAAATGAAACTGTCTAGAAGTCAAACATCTGTTAAAAGAACGCAGAATTCTAGGCAAAATATATCCAGAAGCAACTTGTATAACCTGCTAGTGCTAGTGCTTTTGTTCTCATGATTTTTTTCAAATGCATTTACTTTTGAAGTGGTGGGGTGGGTAGACAAAAGTAGAAATGTCTTTTAAAATACTCCAAGTACATTGGGTTTTATTCTCTTGGATTTTGGATCAACATTGATTTGGCAGAATTTGGAAACAGATTTCTTTTTTTCCTAAGAGGGAAAGAACTCTAGTCCAAAGTGTTTTATTTCCTCTATCAGCAGAATTCTGAGGTCATGATTACAGAAAATGACAATTTGGTTCATAAGGGAGCAGATCATTTTTCCTTGTTGTTCAAAGTTCTAACGATCTGATTATTTGCTCTGTGATTGCAGGGATGCTTCTATTCTCTGTCCTAGTGTCAGAATTCTCACAAATGAAAAACGCAAAACAAACAAACAAACAATCACAAAGATAAATGGGCTCGTTTATACCTACTGTCCCTTTGATTTGAAGTGATAATTATTAGTTATTATTATCACAGTTATTATTATTTGAAGATGAATTATTAGTTCATCTCAAATCATCTCTCTAGGAGTGTCTGTTGAATGGTTACTACCCCAAAAGTTGTCAGTATAAAAGAGAAAATAAAGCAGATTACTCTTTGACATCACAGTACTTGGTATGCTGTGCGTTTAGCAGGCAAGAGCAACCCCAGCCATCTACATGCTCTAGAAGATATTCCAGATGATACTACATGCGTCTGGAATATCTTCTCTACTCAATTGCTCAGAATGTACTTGGTAACCCATCCTACTGAACTAGCATGTTACTCCATTTGAATGCTTTTCATTAGCCCAGAATCCCAATTGTCCAGCACTCCCTCCCTTCTCCTGATCCAACAGAGGTGCCAAACTTTTCCCTTCTGTGTCACCTCTGTCTCCCCAAGGAGTGCTGCCTTCTCACAGGGGCACTTCCAATCTTGCTCACTCTCAAACGTTCTTCCTTTTGAAGCTGCAGTGCCAGAATTCTGATTCCTCGGGTATCAGAACTGTTCTCCGTTTTCCCGCTCAGGACGGGTTCCTCTCTTTCTGTGAGTGATGTTGTCTGATTTCTTTTGCCACTTGGATCCCATCACACTTTCCTCTTTATTACGTAGCCCTCACCCGATTCTTTTCTTGGGCATGACTCCAGATCTTTCACCACCGGTTTCAGTGGATATTTACCTAGTTATATGAACATCAGAGTCGGTAGCATTTCCTTTTATAGTTATGCTAGAGGCATGAACTATGGTAGATTTTAGTTGCCCTGCTTGCTGACCTACCTGGTGTTTTGTGGATGTATATAGAGATTTGAATTTAGGTATACACTGTTATCATGGAGTATGGTCTTACTTGATGAAAATAAAACAGAAGTTCTCCTTTGCTACCATTAAACCAGGATACCTCACCATACCCATTTTGCAAATCTTACAAAGATCCTTTTATAAATTGCATGCAAATGTTTTAGACCTGCAACCTGGTTTATAGATCTGAGGTGCATTGCCCACATATCCAGTTATAAGGAAAAAAACAAATCAGCCTTAATATGGAGGTTCTCCTCTCCCCTAGCCCTATAAACATTCTGGAATAGCCTATGCCTCTCTAAAAAGCTTCTTGAAAGTTTTGATGGTGCTAAGACTCTACAACCAATGACATCCTTAGACCGAGGCAAAAGGTTTCTTCTGAGCTTTGCACTTTAGAGGGTCCTACATCTCTCTCTCTCTCTCTCTCTCTCTCTCTCTCTCACACACACACACACACACACACAATTTATTAAAGAACATGCAGGATTCTTTGTCATTTGGGTCTAGCACTTGGTGCTGGCGTAGTGTGACCAGTAATCCTAAATATCTACTCTTTTAACCAACACTGTCCAAGTCCCACAGAATAGCTCCTCTGTATTCCTTGCTGCGTGTCCACAAAACAAAAGAAACTGTGTCCAAAGGCCATGAAGGTTTGTGGATTGCAACCCTGCTGACATCAGAGATAGACACTGCTTCAGAGTGCAGGGAGAATTTGAGCAGTAGAAGGGCTTGATTTAGAGGAAAGACAGATCAATTAATTTGTCCAATAATATGATGCATTATGTAACAGAAATACTAGATTATTACATGATAAAATATCATTTCTCAACAGTGCCAACTATTCATTTTCTTGCTTCTGTTAATATTTTAATTTGTGATTCCAGAGAAACTCTTAAATTAGTGCAGGATTTGCAAGGATTAGCTAAAAAATTATTTTATTATATTAAACAATCCGTATTATGCTTACATTTGCATATATGTAAATAACATGCATGATGTGTGATACTGATGTTTTATAACGCTGACTAGAAAGGTCCCAAATACTAGAATTGCAAATAGTTTCATTTTACAAAATAGTTTTAATTTTAATTTTATTTTATAGCTTACTGTATAATTTTGAATTATTAGAAGAAAATGACTTTTAAAAAATATGTTCAATTTATTTTTTATATCTTACATATAATTTTATTTTTTAGATGAAAATACACTCAAACTTGAATACTTTGAATACAATTACATTTTATGTTTTACTCCATTGGTCCATATGCTCAATCTTCTTAGATATTTGGTTGATTCTTAGCCTTATGACAAATCATAACTTAATGCATTTCTTATTTTGTCATTACAAAGGTCTATTTGTCAAAGCTGGGGAATAGAATATTTAAATCAAGCATCATTTTTACTATTGCTCCAGCCCTGAAAATACTAAGGGCAGATTTGCCTGCAATCTTTCTCGGTAACTTGTTCTAGTGGTTGTCATTCTGTTATTTGAAATATTTTTCTTGTATCAAACAGAAGTTTTCCCTACTTTATCTTAAGTCATTTCTTCTTACATTTACGATTACACACACACACCCATTTGCATACATGTGGTGAACATTATCAGACGTGTTTTTTAAAACATGTCTTAGTAACAATTTTCCCTGAAAATGAGAATTTAGAATTGTGTTTTAGTTCTCACATTTTATGATTAATTTTCAGGTCTTACCTCCCTACCATATACAGAGGTATTTCCCTGATTCTGAAAGGTAAATGAGAACTCCATGATGCTGTTATTATTAATAGAATAACATTGAAAATACACACCTGAAAAGGAAACACAATAGAAATGCATTGAAAATACATTTTTTTTTCAGGTTAAGTCTTCATTTCTCTGCAGTTAGTCTAAACTTAAATTTTGTTTGGCTTGTGTATTACTAAGTGACTGTGTGGAAAGCAACTAAGCTTAGCTGGCTTGGAAGTTTGGGTTCTGTCTTCTAAGGATTCCGTCATGCTGGCTGGAGGCTGAGTTGCTCATCTATAAAATATAGAGCTTCTGCTTCCAACCTACTACCTATTTCATAGACATGCAGTAATGTTTTAATGAAAAGTACTTTGAGCTCTTGGGGGGAAAAGAAAAAGATGCTCTCTGTAAACAAAGAATTGGTACTGAAATGTTCTTTTCATTAGGTCTTTGGATCTCCTTATGAAAGTCCAGGCTACCTAATGGATGGGGATTTATAGATGGCCAGCACATCCAAGCACACTCAAACATTAAACAAACACAGATGTGCAAATGAGATTATGAAATTGCCCAACAATGGTACAGCCTGTACCTGGAAATTGATGGGAGAGACTGATTTTTCATAACTCTAATTATTCTTACTCTCAACCATACATTGGAGACGTAAACTGTCTGAGCTTGCCAGCACCGAAATGGCAACTATTTTATAAAACTCTTAACAGTCCTCCAAGGGCAAAGAAAAATTAGGAACAGATTGTCTAAACCTGGGTCTACACTGGTCTTTAGACTTTTTTTTAGAGACTTTAAAATCTCATCTAGATTATCACAGTTACCAAATAGTAATCCTGAAGGACACACAGCTAGTGACTTGTAAGCCAAATGTATTAATTTTGCAATTTCCTGTAGATTTCAGGATTTGCTATAGAAACAGTTAGGTTTTGGGGGCATCTGAGAGCTGCCTAGGATTTTGTTTTAATATGTAATATGCAGACACTCCCTGAAGGGTAACCCCACAATACAGACCAGAGGGCATTGATCAAAGGTTCTGACTTCTAGGCTCTTATTATTTCCCCCCTCATTAAGTCTATGAGTGACACAGATGAAAGGAGACTCTAATGATGACAATGACACATTTTGATTCGGATTACCCTGGTGGCCTTTTCTCCAAAATTCACTAAATTCTTGCTCAATTCTCTTCTTGCTTCTCACTGACACTGGCCTCGGCCATCTTCTGTTACCATTTGGCAAAAGCTTCCTGCCCTAAATGTTCCTGCCTTGCACAATGGAAGTGGTACTCACAAGGTCTCAATCAAAATGTCATGTGAATTATTTTACTTTTCATGAAGAAGACAAAAATAAACTGGATTGGGATTGGAAAATCCATTTCATATCATCGAGCAGTCTTCATCTGTAGTCATTCCAGAGTGGTTTCATCTACTTTCTAACCTATCGTTGCATCTTCTTCATGGTGACTCAGGCTACCCTTCTATTGCCCAATTCTTGTTACGACTTGGGAGGTTATTGTGGTTGGTTTGTTTTTAATATCTTGCCCAATCTTTCCATTTTTTAGTTCCAGACTGTTGCATTTAATCACTTTCAACTATCCCATTCTTTATGGAAAGACACAGTACTGTATATGACCTAGCTCAAGTATTTTTCAATTTCATTCTAGGGTGGGTGCCTCATACACATGGACTCTACAAAAATTGCAAGTGGCAGATGGTTATACAATCTTCTTATCCTCATAGTGACCATGTTTTGGGTAATTCACAATTATCACTGCAGTGATTCCTCATAATTGTCCTGTTCTGTTGGACATTAAATTCCCATTTGGTAGATGAGGAAGCTGAAGACAAGACAGTTTAGTCAACTAACTAACCCAAGGTCATCCAATTTGTAGTTGACAGTGCTAGTAACTTGAATCCAAGTTTGACTAACTCCAAAACCCATTTCTGTGTATCATATACCTGCCTCCCCATTAATCTGCCTTAATTCAGTCTTACACATATTTTCCTTTGTCCATGTCTCAAAAAGTCACACTATCAATATCAACTCCTATTTTACATTCTAAACACAACTTTTGAATTTTCATCAGAATTCTTCCTACTATTAAATTTCATTTTGCTTAAGAGAAGTAAACATCTGGGCTCTACATACACTACCTCTGTCTGATCCTTCTCCTGAGGCTAAGCATGCATTTGGAAGCCTCCACAGCCACCCGTTATACTGCCTTTCCTTAGATACAGCGCAACAAAAATATCAATCAAAAATGCCATGTCCACAGAAACCTTAGGAACTTTATTAAAATAAACAAGCATACTTTATTCTGAGTTCCAAGGAAAAGGTTTTAATCTTTTAGTTCGAATAAATAATGTTTTTCAATAGAGTCAGAGACTGTTTCCCATGAAGCTCTGTTAGTATGTGCAGCCTTTTTAGAACGTTACATAGTTATCATTTCTTCCTACCTTCATGGTTTCTTATCAAAAATGCATCTTAATGTATTTGACTTAGTTGTGAGCAGTTGCTCATTTGACCAAAACTATGCTGCTTGTTACAAATGTGAATTGGGAGGAGCTCTGTAAACTGTTACCTCTTGTTCAAACTGTACTACATTTTTTTGGTGACCTACCACCTATATGTGGGTAGTAACAGAAACACATACGGCAAATGATGGTGACTTTTTCCAAGCGAAATTTCACCACCAGTTTCAATCATGCAAAGTGACTGAACATGAGATAATGGTTTTCACGTTCTTAGAATTGTTTTCTGCAACATGTTTTACTTTAATAAAAGTCAGGATATCATTGTGAATATTTCATTCATCCATATGAGCCTGGCTTTCATCCAGGTAGCATCACATGTCATTTGCTTATTTAATTTTGAGTAAGCTGGTACCATAACAGTCCAACAACAACAAAAACATTGAAAAAGTTACCAAGATCTCGAAAATAATGCTTCTATCATGACCTCCAGATTTCTCTTTTTCCCTTAATTCTTAGCAGTTACTTCCTTAAATAAGTTTTCCTATTCAGTGAACAGCTGCATAAATCATTAGAAAATGGCCAGAAATACAGAAATGCCAAAAAGCCCTTTTTTTGGTCTTTATTTTAATGTAGTACAATGAACACAGGTGCATCCAGTGCAGTACTTTTTATAGCAGTGGTTTTGAGCTCAAATTAAACTTCTGTCAAACCATTAAGCATCACAGAGCTTTAAAACCAAGTGGATGAAACTGTAGATATTCAGCCTCTCTAAGTTGATGAACTGATTTGTTTCTACTACACGTGGGTTTTCTAATATTCCTGATTTTATATTATTATTTTGTGTCAGACTTAGACTTCTAATGGAAACTTTCAGTTCCAAACAGAGAAAATAATAGAAACAATAATAATTTATCTTTTGGCTTTCAGTGTCTTTTCACATTCTCCTCACTTGAACTTTAAAACAATCCAGCTGGGCAAAAGGGCAAGCCTTACTCTCTCCATTTTACAGAATAAGAAATGGAACCACAGGGATAAAACCACCTGTTAATCAAAGTTACTATCAGTCTCACTCTCATTTTTCCTCACTCTGTGTTTCCTGGATCCAAAGCTTGATTTGCTATTTTTCTTATATATAGGGCCAGACTTGTAGTAAGATACCCCCTTGAACTCAGCAGTGGGGGGGGAGGAGTGGGAGCGGGGAGAACTGTGAGTCATTATTAAAAGCTAAATTATATAAAGTTACATAGATGATATTAAAGACAAAGGTAAAGAATACTCAAAACTTGTCACTGGAGGTTATTGATGCCTAATGTATTCATGTGGCAGAAATACTATATGATACTGCACTGCCATGTATTCAGTTGACCTCACGTTGGTAGCTTGACATTGGTTATGATGGAAATCTTTACACCATAAAAATTGGGAAACATTTTAAATCAGGCTAATGTTAAGTGTTTACCAACACAGCACTAGGCAGGACCATGCATACCAAAGAATAGTCAAAGAAAGAACAAAGCCTGCCAGGCGCGGTGGCTCACGCCTGTAATCCCAGCACTTTGGGAGGCCGAGGCGGGCAGATCACAAAGTCAGGAGATCGAGACCATCCTGGCTGACATGGTGAAACCCCGTCTCTACTAAAAAAATACAAAAAAATTAGCCAGGTGTGGTGGTGGATGCCTGCAGTCCCAGCTACTCGGGAGGCTGAGGCAGGAGAATGGTGTGAACCCAGGAGGTGGAGCTTACAGTGAGCTGAGATCCGGCCACTGCACTCCAGCCTGGGTGACAGAGCAAGACTCCGTCTCAAAAAAAAAAAAAAGAAAAGAAAAAAGAGAAAGAACAGAGCCTTTCTAAGCATTAGTGTAGTTTGGCTGGGATAGTGAATTGGACTGAGGTGTAAACAGGGCTAGAGAGACTCTTCACAGACTTACAGGGTTCTAGAAATTAGAAAACCCTTACAGAATACCTGACTCAACAACCAGATTTGACCAATGAGAAAACTGAGGCCCTAGTGGTAATCTCCCCAAAACTAAACCGCAAACGCATGGCAGCTAGGGCTTGAATGACCAGCTCAGGACGATTTCAACTCTGTGACACAGATTTTCTTCTCTTTCACACATTTCACTTGAAATGCTGAGAGAAATAATCATCCTCATTTTGTGCTTTGATCATGAGCAGTACCAAGTAAATACCTCTTAAGAGACTCACAAAGAATGGCATCAGAGCTGATATACAAAGAAGCACTTAGATTTAAACAAACTGCTGCAGCACTGACTGAATAGCATTTCTGCCCCTTAAAGCATGCTACCCTCCTTCCCCAAATGGATGACAATTATATTTGGTCTTAGGTAGTCAGACTACATTGAAAAGTGGACAAGAAGGAATGAGTAGATATTTCTAAATTATATTCCAGGAACTACAAGAAATCACTGAAGGTGTCTCTAGGGGATATAGTGTTTGAGGAGGAGGCAAATGGGTGGAATCTCTCTCATTCATCCCTCCTTCAAAAGATCAACTCCATTTTTTTATACTGGATTTCTTCATAGCATTTCTGTAAAAAAAGTTTTATGTTAAAATAATTAGGGTTTGAAAGGGACTGTATTGGTAGAAATAGCATTATGTTTGAAATCAAGCAGTGATAGAAAAACTTGCCTAGGAACACCTTGGGTAAACTGAACAGGGCTTTTGTGAAGATTAAAAAAAAAATAGAGGTAAGTCCCTTAGCACTATGTTTGGCGTATAGGAGATAATTATTTTTATAATGGTAACTCTAGCTCTTCTGCAAATATTAGCTCTTCCACAAATATTACAGAAGTCTTAAGCATGCGAGCCTAATCTCCAAGTAGTAGTTCTAAAAACAAACTTGATCAAATTGATTCTCCTTTTTAGTTTTACACAATAATGTGTAGTAGCTTGTTAACTTCTAGACTGTTTCTAACAGAAATGTTCAATTCCAAAAAGGGAAAATAATAGCAACAATAATAATTTATCTTTTGGCTTTTAGGGGCTCTTTACATACTTCTGATTTAAACTTAAAACAATCCAACTGGGCAAAAGGGCAAACTCTACTCTCTCCATTTTACAGAGTAAGAAATGGAAGCACAGGAGTAAAACTACCCTTTAATCAAAGTTACTGTCAGTCTTACTCTCTTTTTGTCTCTATGTTGCCTAGTTCCAAAGCTGGGCTTACTAATTTTCTCATATGCAGGGTCAGTCTCACTCTACATCCCTGACTAATATTGACCTAAGAAGTATTTGAGTAAATGCCAATCCCAAATCCCATCCACCCCAACATAACCTGTGAGGCTTTCTAAAGTTTTCTGTTTTGAGTGACCCGGAATTTCCCCCACGTTATATTTCTCTCTGCTGCAGTTCTTCTATACCTTGAATAGGGTTCCTATGCCTGATACCTCACCAGGATTCCTTACATGTTGATGTCCTTCTACTATGTCTTGCAACTCTGGCACAGAACACTTGACTGAAATGAGACTGGGAATTATAATCATTTTAGATTGAGTCATTTTGCCACCATGTGGCTTCCATCCTGTCCTCCTGCTTCTCTATCTAACACCTCCCTTCCTTTCCTTTTCCTCTCAAATCTGACCAGGTACAGAATTCCTTTTTTCTCATCTTCTGGGCTGCTACATAGCCATGCTTCACTATAACATATCTAATGTGTTCCTTACACATTGATCTTAGCAGTAGGATATACAATCAGAGTTCTCATTATTCTTGACTCAAGGAGAGAGAATTGTTGATAAAATTGGCAACAACAAGGACAAACATGATTTATTTATATATTGATTTAAGAATTATGGGGCCGGGCGCGGTGGCTCAAGCCTGTAATCCCAGCACTTTGGGAGGCCGAGACGGGCGGATCATGAGGTCAGGAGATCAAGACCATCCTGGCTAACACGGTGAAACCCCGTCTCTACTAAAAAATACAAAAAACTAGCCGGGCGAGGTGGCGGGTGCCTGTAGTCCCAGCTACTCGGGAGGCTGAGGCAGGAGAATGGCGTAAACCTGGGAGGCGGAGCTTGTAGTGAGCTGGGATCCGGCCACTGCACTCCAGCCTGGGCGACAGAGCAAGACTCCGTCTAAAAATAAATAAATAAATAAATAAACAAATAAATAAATAA
>NW_016804051.1:1671660-1675507 GCF_001698545.2 Rhinopithecus bieti
AAAAAAAAAAAAAAAAAAAAAGAATTATGGGAAGCCTAGCCATAAAAGGCAGTATTTTATGTACTTGGCAAATAATATGGAAAATATAATAATTGAGGGCAAAGGTGTTCCTCTAAGAATTATTCTTAGAGGTGAAATTCAGAATAGTTATTTATGGACCTGGAGACCAAATAATAAAAGGGAAAGGAATTAGGAATTTTAGAAAAATATTATTTTAGGCCAGAAGAGAGAAAAAACACACAGAGGAGGTTAGCTGGGATAGCAACGTGCAAGGGGAGAAACAGAGGATGTGTATGAGCAAAGAATGAGGAAGGGCTATGAGGAACTTTGAAAGGGTGGAAACTTGGACTTTTGAAGGTAGGAATAGATTGGTGGAGAGATGTGGCTAGAACTGAAGTTTGGAACGAACACTGGCAAAGAATCTGCTCGTGGAGTGTTGGGAAAGATGGATGAAAGAGTAAGTGAGATGAAAGGAAGGGAAATTGAGTCATAGTCCCCCATTCCAAATATGCACTGCTGAAGGGAATTGAGCAAACAGCAAAGCTTAAAAAGAACTCATGACTGGATATCCTCAATGAGAGTGAAACCTCTTTCTTCCAGTTCCTGCTTGAAAATATAAACAACATGCAAATTCAAATAAAAAAATTCTTCCTGTGTCACGTTGAGAAACCCTCTGTTTACTTTGTTGTTGTGACTCACTTTGAGAGTATTCTTACAAGAATGCAATTTGTAGGGATGGGCAGACCTGTTGGGGGAAAAACAAGAACCTCTCTGGAATGTTTACCCATTCTTGGGACCATAGATTTTTTTTTTTCTACAAAGGTCTCTATTCCTTTTTAAAAGACTCAGTTTAGTTTTGGAGAGGAAAAATGTCTCAGATATAACAGCATAACTGGGGTGAGGTACACAAGACTTCTGAAAATCATTTTTTAAAGAAGCAATAGGAGATGCCCAATGATGTAAAACAAAAATCACTTTTCTTAACTCAAGTTTCACCCAAGTGGGTACCAAGAGATAGGAAAACTTACAGGAACGGAATGATGGATGGTCATACTTGGAAAGTGCTAGCCCAGGAATAAAGAAGACTTAAACATGTTATAGTTAATTGTAGCTAAATGGAAGACAAGGAGACAGGGAAAGCAAGAGGTAACTACAGGTCAAATCAAATCAAAAAATCAAAGCCCTGTGCGTCGAATGAAGTATTTTTATGATACAAAGTGTCTGTGTGAGGGGCTTAAATGTGTAAATTTAGGGGTGCTATCTCAAAAAAAAAAATGAGCTTTCTTCCACAAAACTAAAATCCACATGGAAAATTTTGAATCGGATGGATGAGAAAAACAAAGTAAGTTCTCTGTAAATATACAGATGCTCTGAAAGGATTGGTGCCTCTTTTTTCTTGTCTTTTTTTCTTTTTTTGGAGGGTGGAGGTGGGGCTAGATAGTCTTGGCTTTAGAACGTTTAATCCTGACATACTTTATAAGGAGCTGCATTCGGCAAAGTCTTTTGATATTCATAATTTGCCTATCTTTGATCTCTGGAGAGATGAATCTGAGGTTGTGGTGGTTCTAAATTTAAAAAAATAATAATTCAATGACACATGCGTGAGAGAGGAATGAGCTAGAAATTAGGAGAGAATATGTAGTTGGGGGTTCAGTGGAGTTTTAGTATTTCTGGGGAGTACTGTACAGTGGGGGCTCTGTGTGAAGTCTTTGAGCCAATTGGTTGGAGACAAGGTAGATGGTATTTTAAAGGGCATCAAAACAATACTAATTAATCTGTTTTATTTCGACCTTCTGCTTAAGATTTTTTTTTCCAAAAGCACTTACACTTAACAAAGAAAAACCTTATTTGACGAGAAAATGCACAGTCTTTCCTAATTCATTTTGGAAGCCAAATGCAATTCGAATACGCCTAGTCCTTCCTAAAATGCTTTATGTATTTTAACAAGTAAAACTAAGAAAGTAGTATTTGTCAGTGCCTTATGTGAGTATGACTGTGAAGTGTTTTCATCAAATTTTCACAGCATTTTTGTGTGACCTAATTTCACATACAGTTATGTGGCATACAAAGAATTAATTTTAGAGACTCCCTGGGAAACACATCAAAGAGATTCTGAGTCATCTTCTTCAAGAGTTTAAAGCCAAGATTGACAAGAGGCCTGGTTCAGAACAGACATGGCATTTATACTGAGGACCATGGACAGAGAACATGGTGGGTCCTCATATGGGCCCCAAATCAAGTCTCAAGAACAAAGCCTGAAATGTTGGAATTTCAATGACAGCTGTTTCTCACTGGGCAACTTTACGTTCCAGGGTAACAGCAGAGAGAGACTTACTTAAAAATAAGGATTCTTCTATGCCTAACAGAGAAGGCCAACTAGTATCCAGAGAAAACACTGGGAAAAACTTTGTGGTATTCAGTGGGTTACAAGATTGCCATCTGCATATATGATTTTCTTCTTCCATCTATAGGTAAGTTGTGCCCTGGAAGAAAGCAGACCTGTCTTATGTTATTATTAGACTTATTTGTGTTCACAGTTTTATTTTCCCAATAAGATAGCAAGAGGCAATCCTTTCTAATTATTTTATAATTCTTCATGCACTTAGGATAGGGATAGGCATACAGCAGTTGTAAAAAATATGTAAAATACATATTTTTGGTTAATAAGTTTAAATTGAAAAGTTGGGTAAGTGAATCAAAGATTCAGTTAATTCATGGTTCTGAAGGTTAGACCCGTAAATCTGTAAAAGTCTTTCAAATTGCTTTGATCATGCAATGAAAGTGAATTGCATTTCTTTTTCAGCAGAGTTGGTTTTGCAATCTGAATTTTTTGGACTTTGCTTTGAAAAGGTTGAAATGAACGGCATGGCAGTGAATCAGCAATTTAAGAAGGTTAACAATTAGTCATAACTTTAATAGATGAGACAATTACACCATCTTTATCTTTTAAAATAACTACATTTTAATTAGATTTTAATCATAAAGGTCAGAGGTAGTGTAAGTTTAGAAAATCTGAAACAAAGTCTGTGTTGGCAAAACTACTTAATCTCAGATGTGTTAACTTGGCCAAATTAACTGAAACAGATGGTGAGAAGCTTTTGTTCCTTAAGTCATCGTTTGCTGATAGCATGATCTTAATAATCTCTAATATTTTAAGACAAGGTCTCAGAACTCAGGTTTGTAAGTATTGCTTCTATTTGTTTATTCCTTAAAATGTTCTATAAGATCTCCATTATTTGCTCTCGGCTCTAACGAAGTTCAATATGACCATTTAAAAAACTTGGTACCTCATTTTCGACTTTGCTTCTGTGAAACATATGACTCTCCTGCTTCTTGATGCGTATCTTCATGAGCCACCAATTTTGAAAGTACTAATTTCAGATGAACAATATTGACTTCAGATGACAGTTGTTGCTCTGGTTACCTATTACTGTGTAACAAATGACTCTAACACTGTGGTATAAAACAACAAGCAGTTTTATCATATTCATCTCTTTGTGTGTCAGGAATTGGAGCAGGATACGTCTGGGATTGCTGATCTGTGCTCCATGCTGATTGGGACCTCAGGTGGCATATGGCTATGGCTTTAATGGCTGGAGTTGGCTGGGATGGGTAGACTAGGATATTGGTGTGGGATGTTGGTTGCCTTCCTTACTTCTTCTCTATAACACATCTGCTGTGCTGAAATGTCCACAATAACTTTTTTACTCATGTGTCTGGAACTTGAACTGCAATGGCTGGAAAAGGTAAAACTGACCAGGCATTCTTCTCTCTTCTCCTCTTCTCTACTCCCCTCCCCTCCCCTCCCCATCCCTTCCCTCTGTCTTCTCCCCTTCCCTCTCTTCCC
>NW_016804051.1:1678968-1684608 GCF_001698545.2 Rhinopithecus bieti
TCTTCCCTCCCCCTTTTTTGCTCCCTTCTCCTCTCTCCCCTCCCTTCTCCTCTCCCCTTCCCTTCTTTCCTTCCCTTTACCCTCTCTCCTCCCCTCCCTTCTACCTTCTCCCCTCTCCTCCCTTCTACTCTCTCCCCTCCCCTTCCTTACCCTTTCCCTTCCCCCTCATCTCCCCTCATCCCTTTCCTCCCCTCCCCTCTCTCCTCCCCTTCCTTCTCCCCTCCCAGCTCCCCTCCCACCCTCCCCAATCCCCTCCCCTCTCCTCCTCTGTCTCTCTCTCTTTGCATATGACTTTTTCACATGACTAGATTCCTTACATCATGGTGGTTTCAGGGAAGTCAGACTTCTTGCATAGTGACTGGCTTCTCCCAGAAGAAGCTTTCCCATAGAGGGAGCATGAAAAGGCCCAGGTGAAACTGCAAGACTTCTTATGACCTGGTCTCAGAAGTCCTGGGATGTCAGTTCTACCATGTTCTGTTGGTCAAACAAGTCACTAAGGCCAGACCAGATTCAAGGAGGTGGAAGGAATGGACTTGGTGGGATGTGGCATGTATGTACAGGGAGGAAAGGAATTAATTGATGGTGACCATTTAGGAGACAATCTACCAATTTGCCTTTTTGTTTTCGGAACTAGATTTCTGTAACAGAACACTTGTCCTCACCCTCAGGTCTCTCTCTTTTTTTTTTTTTTTTTGAGACAGGGTCTCACTCTGTTGTTCAGGCTGAAGTGCAGTGGTGCCATCTCAGCTCAATGCAGCCTTGACCTCCCTAGTTTAAGGAATCCCTCTGCCTCCGCCCCCCAGATAGGTAGGACTACAGGCACGCACCACCACACCCGACTAATTTTTGTATTTTTATTAGAGACAGGGTTTTGCCATGTTGTTCAGGCTCATCTGGAACTCATGAGCTCAAGTGATCTGTCCATATTGGTCTACCAAAGTGCTAGGATTGCAGGTATGAGCCACCATGCCTGCCCCCCCCTTTTTTTTAAATATTCAGTGTTTTAATTTTCTGGTGTTCCATGTGTGCTATTATTTCAAAGCACCAATCATCATTGGATCAGTATTTTAACGTCAATTTTAAATTTTCAGCTTTTATTACAAAATGCTATTTCTATTTGCTTAACTCAGTTTTACATCAACAAATATAAAGAAATGTTCTCAATTTTTCAGTGATTCTAATCACTAAACTTCTTCAGTTATACCTTTGTTTTCAACCATCACCTTCAGCAATTATATTGTTTATGCTAGGGTATTTTAAAGCTTAGGGAATTCATTTCTACTATATATGAGAGCGCTAATTTTTTTTAGCTCAGGGTTTTCAGCTAGAGCAGATTCATTTGGGCTTTAAACCCTTTGAACAGACATAGACAGCTGTTATAATGTCCCATAGTCCCAGTTGGCTGTTAAGAATCTATGTGTCTTTGACAATTATTTCTCTTGGCAATTTGAATTAAGCTGTGACACTGAGTTGGCTCCAGGGAAACATTTGAGTCAGGCAAAATTGGTCTTTGATGTTTTACATTTCCATTTAAGGACTTCAAATTTCCCAAGACATCCTACTTTTTAGATTTCTAGAGTCCTTAATAGCACCTCCTCCTCATCCCAATCCAGGAGTCTATAGAAGGTGCTTGCACTCACTATGACCACAGAGGTATATGACCATTCTTGAGACTGATGATAATGAATAATTTAAGTGGGTACCATTTGGGGAATTCTGAGAATATGATTTCTTTCTCTAACAAGTGATAGAAAACCCAACTCAAATTAGCTTTAACCAAAAGAAACGATTCGAACTACTACAGTCTGTGACTATGACTACAGTCATGCCTCATTTCATTGCACTTTGCTCTAATGCACTTCACAGATAGTATGTTATTTTAGAAATTGAAGGTTTGTGGCAACCCTGCATTGGGCAAGTCTGTCAGTGCTATTTTTGCAACAGCATATGCTCACTTCACGTCAATCTGTCACATCTTGGTAATCCTTACAATATTCCAAACTTATTATTATATTTATTATGGTGATCTGTCATCAATAATATTTGATGTTATTATTGTAATTCTTTTGGGGAACCACAAACTGTGCCCCTATAAGACACCAAACCTAATTAATAAATGTTATATGTATTCTGACTGCTCTAATGACTGGCTGTTCCCCAATCAATCCCCCTCTCCTCAGGCCTCTCAATTCCCTGAGACACAACAATATTGAAATTAGGCCAATTAATAACCCTAAAATGGCCTCTAACTGCTCAAGTGAAAGGAAGAGTTGCACACCTGTCACTTCAAATTGAAAGCTAAAATGATTAAGCTTAATGGAGAAGGCATGTCAAAAGCCAGGCAAGGCCAAAAGCTAGGTTTCTTGTGTTAAACAGTTAGCCAAGCTGTGAAAGCAAAGGGAAAGTTCTTAAAGAAAATTAAAAACACTACTCTGGCAAACACGCATATGATAAGAAAGCAAAATGGCTCATTGCTGGTAAACAGAAAGTTTGAGTGATGTAGATAGGAGATCAAACCAGCCATGACATTCTCTTTAGCTGAAGAAGCCTAATCCATAGCAAGGCCCTAACTCTTTTAATTGTATGAAAATTCAGAGAGGTGAGAAAGCTGAAGAAAAGTTGGAAGCCAGCTGATATTGCTTCATGAAGTTTAATTAAAGAAGCCATCTTCATAACATAAAAGTGCAAAGTGAAGCAGCAAGTGCTGATGTAGAAACTCCAGCAAGTTGTCTGGAAGATCTAGCTAAGACCATTGATGAAGGTGGCTACACTAAACAACAGATTTTCAGTGTAGACAAAACAGCCTACTATTGGAAGAAGATGTCATCTAGGACTTTCACAGCTAGAGAGCTGTGGTCAATGCCTGGCTTCAAGGATTGAGAGGACAGGCTGACTCTCTTGCTAGAAGCTCATGCAGCTGGTGACTTTAAATCAAAGTCAATGTTCATTTACCATTTCAGAAATTCTATGGTCCTTAAGAATGATTCTAAATCTATCCTTCCTGTGCTTTGTACATGTAACAACAAATTCTGGATGGCAGCATGTCTATTTACAGCATGATTTACTGAATATTTGAAGCCCAATGTTGAGACCTCTTGTTCGGAAAAAAATAAAAGTCTTTCAAAATTTATTGTTCATTGACAATGCACTTAGTCACCCAAGAACTCTGAAAATTTCCAAGGAGATTAATGTTTTCATGCCTGCTAACACAACATCCATTCTGTAGACCATGGATCAAGGAGTAATTTTGACTTTCAAAATTTGTTTCTTAAGAAATACATTTTGTAAGGCTATAGCTACTGTAGATATTGATTCTTCTGTTGGTTCTGGAAAAAGCAAATTGAAAACCTTCTGGAAAGAATTCACCATTTTAGATCTCATTAAGAACATTCATTTTTTTTTTAACCAAAGAGTCATTCAGGAGCATGACTGAATATCTATGTAATTGTGTGATTCTGAGAGGTTTTCTTGGTATTGATTTCTAATTTTATTGTACTGTGGTCTGAGAGTATGGTTGGTATGGTTTTGAATTTTTTGAATATATTGAGAGTTGCTTTATGACTGAACATATTGTTGTTCTTAGGATATGTTCCATATGCATATGAGAAGAATGCTCATTCTGTGTCTAATGGGTTGGAGTTACACTGCGGATGTCTAATGGGTCCAACTGATCAAGTGTCGAATTTAAGTCCAGAATTTCTTTGTTAGTGTTCAGCCTTGATGATCTGTCTAATGCTATCAGTTGGGTGGTAGAGTACCCCACTATTATTGTGTGGCTATTTAGGTCCTTTCATAGGTCTAAAAGTACTTGTTTTATAAATCTAGGTGCTCCAAAATTGGGGGTGTATATATTTAGGATAATTAAGTCTTCTTGTTTAATTGAATGTTTTATTACTATGTAATGCCCTTCTTTGTCCTTTTTTACTGTTGTTGGTTTAAAGTCTGTTTTATCTAATATAAGAATAGTGAGCACTGCTTTTTTGTGTGTTCCATTTATGTGATAGATGTTTCTCAGACTCTTTACTTTGAGCCTATAGGTGTTATTACATGTGAAATGGATCTCTTGAAGGCAGTAGATGAATGGTTCTTATCTTTTCTTCAACTTGACACTATGTGCCTTTTAAGTGCTGTGTTTAGACCACTTACATTCAAGGTTAATATTGATGTGTGATAACAACAACTTATCACAAAGTTGTTAGCTAGTTGCTTTGTAGTTTCCATTGTGTGATTGCTTCATATGGTCTGTGGGCTATGTACTTAATTGTGTTTTTGTGATAGCGGGTATTATTCTTTTGTTTCCATATTTAGAACTCCCTTAAAGACCTCTTGAAAGGCCTGTCTAGTGGTAATGAATTCTCTTAGGGATTGCTTGTCTGGGGAAGAATTTATTTCTCCTTCATTTATGAAGCTTAGTTTGGTGGGATATGAAAGTCTTGGTTGGAATTTCTTTTCTCTAAGAATGCTTTAAATAGGCTCTCAGTCTGTCCTGGCTTGAAAGATTTCTGCTGAAAGTCCCCTGTTAGCCTGATAGAGTTCCTGCTGTATATAATCTGACTTTTTTCTCTAACTGCCTGTAAGTTTTTTTCTTTAGCATTGTCTTTGAACAGTCTGGTGCCTATATGCCTTGGTGATGTTTATTTTGTATAGTATCTCACAGGTGTTCTCTAGATTTATTGTACCTGAATGTCTGCCCCTCTAGCAAGATTGGATAAATTTTCTTAAAATTATTCCCCTTAAAAGGTTGTTTTCTTTTTTTCCACTTCTCTCAGGAATGCCAATAATTTGTAGGTTTTGCTTTACATAATCCTATATTTCTGAAAGACTTTATTCATTTTTTAAAATTCTTTTTTCTTTATTTTTGCCTGACTGGGTTAGTTTGAAAGATGGGTCTTCAAGCTGTAAAACTCTTTCTTCTACTTGGTCTAGTTCATTGATAAAGCTTTCAATTATGTTTTGAAATTTCTTAAGTGAGCTTTTCAATTCCAGAAGTTCTGATTGATTTCTTCTTAAGATGTTTATTTCTTCCTGCATTTTCAATGGAGAAATTTAAAAATTCTTTGAAGTAAATTAAAACAGAGACATAACATACCAAAATATCTGGGATGCAGTGTTAAAAGGCAAGTTTATAGCACTAAATGATTACCTCAAAAAGTTAGAAATATCACAAATTAACAATCTAAAGTCACACCTAGAGGAACTAGGAAAAGAAGAAAAAACTAACCACAAAGCTAGCAGAAGAAAAGAAATACCTAAAATCAGAGCAGAATGGATGACATTAAGACTCAAAAATTTATACAAAGAATCAACAAAACCCCAGACTGGTTATTTGAAAGGATAAACAAGATCGAACAACTCCTACCTAGATTAACAGAGAAAAAATGAGAGAAGATCCAAATAACCACAATCAGAAATGACAAAGGTGACATTGCAACCAGTCCTTCAGAAATGCAAAGAAAACCCTTAGAGACTTATGAACAACTCTCTGCACACAAACTAGAAAATCTGGAGGAAGTGGATAAATTCCTGGAAACACACCAGTTCCCAAGATTGAATCAAGAAGAAATGGAACCCCTGAACTGACCAATATTAATTTCTGAAGTTGAACCAGTAATGCAAAAAAAAAAAAAAAAAAAAAAAAAA
>NW_016804051.1:1684890-1710568 GCF_001698545.2 Rhinopithecus bieti
AAAAAAAAAAAAAAAAAAAAAAAAAACTGCTACTACTAACAACAACAACAACAACAACTCTATCAGATGTGCAAAGAAGAGCTGGTACCAATACTACTAAAACTATTGCAAAAAATATCAAAGAGTAGTGACTCCTTCCTAATTCATTCTATGAGGCCAGCATCACCCTAATACCAAAACCTGGCAATGACATAATGAAAAAAGAAAACTACAGGCCAATATTCCTGATGAACATAGACACAAAATTCTCAATAAAATACTAGCACTCTAAATCCAGCAGCACATGAAAATGTTAATTCTCCATGATCAAGTAGGCTTCATTTCTGGGAGACAAAATTGGTTCAACATACACAAATCAATAAATGTGATTCACCATATTTACATAATTAAAAGCAAAAACCATATGATGATATCCATAGATACAGAAAAAAAGCTTTCCATATAGAAAGTCTACATACTTTAATAATATAAACCCTCAAGAAACTAGACACCAAAGGAACATACCTCAAAATAATGTGAACCATGTATGACAAATCCACAGCCAACATTGTACTGAATGGGCAAAACTGGAAGTGTTTCGCTTGAGAACTGGAAAGAGACAAGGATTACTACTCTCATAATTCCTATTCAACATAGATCTGGAAATCCTTGCCAGAAAATGAAGCATGAAAAGAAATAAAAGGAATCCAAATAGGAAAAGGAAAAGTCAAACTATTTTTCTTCTCTGACAATATAATTTTATACCTAGAAAACCCTAAAGACTCTGTCAAAAGGCTGCTGCAACTGATAAACTACTTTGGTAAAGTTTCAGAATACAAAATTGATGCACAAAAAAATCAGTAGTATTTCTATACACCAATAACATTCAAGCTGAGAGCCAAATCAAGAACACAATCCCATTTACAAAAGCTACCAAAACAAAAACCTAGGAATGCATCTCACCAAGGAGAGGAACAATCTCTACAAGGAGAACTACAAAACACTGGTAAAAGAAATCATAGATGATACAAAATCGGAAAAGTATTCCGTGCTCATGAACTGGAAGAATCAATATCATTAAAATGACCATACTACTCAAAGCAATCTACAAATTCAATCCTATTTCTGTCATGTTACTAATGTCATTTTTTTTTCACAGAATTAGTAAAAGCTCTTCTAAAATTCCTAAGTAGCCAAAAAAGAGCTCAATTAGCCCAATGGATCTTAAGCAAAATGAACACAGCCAGAAGCATCACATTATCCAACTTCAGACTATTAATAGAAGGGTAGAAATAACCAAAATAGACATGGTACTGGTACAGAAACACAAACACATAGTCCAATGTAACAGAATAGAGAACCCAGAAATAAAGCTGCACACTAACAGCCATCTAATTTCCAACAAAGTCAACATCAGCAATGGTGAAAGGACTCCCTATTCAATAAATGATGCTAGAATAGCTGACTAGGCATATGCAGAAGAATGAAACTGGACTCCTATCTTTCACTACATACAAAAATTAACTCAAGATGAATTGAAGATTTATATGTAATATCTCAAACTATAAGAATCTTAGAATAAAACCTAGAAAACACCATTCTGAACCTTGGCCTTGGGAAATAATTTACGACTGAGTCCTCAAAAGCAACTGCCAAAAAAAAAAAAAAAAAAAAAAAAAGAAATTGACATATGGGACCTAATTAAACTAAGAAATTTCTCCACAGCAAAAGAAACTGTCAACAGAGTAAGCAAACAACCTACAGAATGGGAGAAAATATTTGCAAACTATGCATCCAAAACAGGTCTGATATCCAGAATCTGTAAGGAACTTATGCAATTGAATAATCAAAAAAACAAATAAATTTATTAAAAAGTGAGCAAAGGACATGAGTGAACACTTTTCAAAAGAAGACATACAAGTAGCCAATAAACGTAAGAAAAAATGCTCAACATCACTAATCATCAGAGAAATGCAAATCAAAATCACAATGAGATATCATCTCATAATCATCAGAATGGCCATTATTAAAAAGTCAAAAAACAACAGATGCTGGTGAGGCTGCAGAGAAATACGAACACTTACACCTTGTTGGTGGGAATGTAGATTAGTTCAGCTACTGTGGAAAGCCATTTTGCAATTTCTGAAATCACTTAAAATAGAATTACCACTTAACCCAGCAGTCCTATTTAACTGGGCATATATCCAAAAGAAAATAAACTCTTCTACCAAAAAACACGCTCATACGTTCATTGCAGCACTATTCACAATAGCGAAGACATGGAATCAACCTAGATGCCCATCAACAGTAGATTACATAAGGAAAATGTGTACATTAATACACAGCCATAAAAAGAGTGAAATCATGTCCTTTGCAGCAACATGGATGCAGCTTAAGGCCATTATCCTAAGTGAATTAATGTGAGAACAGAAAACCAAATAACACATACTCTCACTTATGAATGGGAGCTAAACAGTGGACACTCATGGACATAAGGATGGCAACTGGGGACACCTAGACGGGGAGAAAGGGAAGGAGGCAAGGGTTGAAAAACTATTTTGGACTATTTGCTCAGTACCTAAGTGACAAGATCAGTTGTACCCTAAATCTCAGTATTGTGTGATATATCCATGTAACAAACCTGCACATTTACCCTTAAATCTAAAATAAAAGTTGAAATTGTATAAAAAAGAACATTTATGATTTGTGAGAGGAGGTCAAAATATCAATATTGACCAGAGTTTAGAAAAAATTGATTCCAAACCTCATGAATGACTTTCAGGGGTTCAAGACCAGTGTACAAGGTAACTGCAGATGAGGTGGAAATAGCAAGAGAACTAGAATTAGATGTGGAGCCTGAAGATGTGACTGAAGTGCTGCAGTCTCATGATGAAACTTGAATGGCGGAAGAATTACTTTTATGGATGAGCAAAGAAAGTGATTTCCTGAGATGGAAACTGCTACTGATGATGCTGTAAACATACTTGAAATGGCAACAAAAGGATATTCCATAAACTTAATTGATAAACAGTGTCAGAATTTGAGAGGTTTGACCCCAATTTTGAAGGCAATTCTACTGTGGGAAAAGTGCTATTAAATAGCATTGCATGCTACAGAGACATCTTTTGTGCAAAGTACAGTCAATCAATGCAGCAAACTTCAATGTTGTTTTATTCTGAAAAATTGTCACAGCCATCCACCATTCAGCAACCATTACCCTGATCAATCAGTAGCCATCAACAAGGCAAGACCCTCCACCAGCAAAAATATTATGACTTGCTCAAGGCTCAGATGATGATTAGCATTTTTAGCATAATTTTTTATGAAGATATGTGCACTGTGCTTTTACATACAATATTATTCCACACTTAATAGACTACAGTATAGTGTAAACATAACTTTTATATGCACTGGGAAACCAAAAATTTGTGTGACGTGCCTTATTGCGATATTCACTTTGTTGCAGTGTTCTGGAATCAGACCTGCAATATCTCTGAGGTCTGCCTGTACCTTATGGCATCACTTGAATTAGGCTCAAAGACTGGCAGTAGTTTCTCTAGGGTGTCTTTATTGTCACACTTTGGTGGTGGCAACTACTCAACATGATATTTTGGGAAATTTTGAAAGGAGAGTTGACTTCCTCAAAAGCTCAAGTAGAATCCCCAAATGGAGCCTCCATGGCTCTGGTTGGTCTAGCCTGGCCTAGGGGCTTACATCTGAATTTGTGGCCTGGGAGAGGAAATGCACTGATTGCCTTCACCTGACATCATTCTCCACTCTTGGAGCTGAGAACTGGTATTAGTTCCACCACAAACATGAAGGCTGAAAGTAAGCGAGTGTACTCCCCTTAAAACAAATACAGGGTGCTCCCACCACTGGAGTGAGACTCAGTGCTGGGCAGCAGCACCAGCAACTATCACAAAATAACCGCAGTCATGTCTTCTCTTCCTCTGCCTTGCCTATTTTCTCACACTGCCAACTCTGCTCCCCCTGCATTCTCTCCGCACCACTGTTTTGATGAGTTGTCAAGAAGAAATAAAGGTGTATGATGGTGGGTGGTTCTCTCCCAAACCTTGATCTCTCAATCTCTCATATTCTTGCAAGGACTCCATGGAACACTTTGTGCACCTCAAACTTAAAAAATACTATTTCCAAAAATAGTCCTTTTTTTCTCCTGTGCCGTCTGCGTTTCTCTTTTGTATAGCCAGAACCCAAACATTCTCACACATGTTCATTTACACAAACAGAACTCCTGAGATTATTCCCATTATTATACACTAATTTCCATTTATACTCCTTAGCCTGAAAGGTGAGATTAGGAGAAGACTATATGGGAAGGAAGAGAATAGCAAAAATGATGTATGTGGTAGGGAATGGAAAGCTATCACTTTTGTGGGCTATGGATGACATGCCCCTATTTCATGGGAATTTTACATGGTCATGTCTGTTCTACAAGTTTGAAGTTCAAATGAATTAGGTAACTGTATCAACTCCCTACTTCATCTGTTATTTTTATGAATGAAAATAATAATAATTTGGCAGGCACTACACGTATTTTTGGAGAAATGAAATGGGGTGGTGTGTTTCCTTAATTAGTTTCTCTAAGGAGATTTGATTTAATATCAGCTCTTATATTTGAAATTTGTACTTTTAATTAGAAAGAAGACAAGTGAGGACTTACACATAACATTTCATCTTTTTAGTGTTAAATTCATCTTTTCTGAGTTGTAACATGGAACATCCTTATGTACACAGGAGTATAATATCATCACAATTTCTTATTCTGGGGAATTATCACATTTTTTCTTATTTGATCAAATACTTGGAAAACCAGGAATTACCATAAAATAAATCCCTGGACAAACTAATCACCATTATTTTCTTACATTCTTAATCTGAGATGGTAGAAAAGAAACAACTCCCCACCTCAAAAAAAAAAAACAAAAAACAAAAAAACACTGACGAACACTATACATTTCATGGTAAAAAACACGTTGCAGTGCCCCACATGATCTGTGATTCGATCTCGGTGGCAATGTTGGTAGCTATCTGGAAGACAAGGATGTTTCTATCGGAATCTATGAGGTGTGCACGTTTGCCTTCTCTTGGTCTTCTGCCCCAGAGCCTCTGTAGTCATGTCATTTTTTGCTGGATGGCAAGCATTGCTCTTTGAAAATTTGGTGTAAGTTCTGGGAATAGCAGAGGTATACAGATGTGTGGTTGGTAAGGAGAAGGTAGGAAGCAAAACGATATTATCATTTATTAAACTTCTAGATACTGTGTAGGCACACTTCCTAAATCTTCTCCTATTATTCATCATAACAATGCTAAGAAATGGTTATAATTATTATGATCAGTTTACAGTTGAAAATCCATGGCTCAGATAAGTTAGAAACCTTACCCAAAGCAAGATAGTAACAGATTTGAAGTGAGGCTTCTAACTCTAAAACCCTTGTCCTTCATACACATCTTTTTGATTGCATGGCCAACACTGTGCTTCTCAGCCCTGCAGCCTTTTCTTTAAAAAAAAATCCTTTGGCTGGCTTTCTCTGACTCAGGCTGACTTAAGGTTTTCTGTTCCTTAATCATGACCTTCTAACGTTTTTTAGCATACATACAGCGCTAGTTCTATGTCTTAATGGATTCTTCAGATTGCACCCTTTTCTCCTTTGCTTTTTCACATTAGAAGACGTCTAGTCATACCTGTGTTGTCCTCTGCCCCCAAATTAATAGCCATCGTGTGACTGCATATCAGTGAAAATGCAATGCAGGCTCAATAGTTTTATCTTTGATAGGACAGGGTATGTTTGCATCTACAACTACATCTATCTCCTTATCAGTATCTATATCCATTCATACGTATCTTCCTACTTCAAATACCAGCACTATAGTTCTATAGTTAATAGAAGCTTGTTTATACTTGTCTTTTGTTTCTTTCTTTAAAATCTTCCCCATCTTGCTCCCAGCTCTGCCACCAATGACTCATATGAACTCTGGAAACCTCTCATTCCTTGTCTAATTCAAGGATTATAATAGTATTCTTTTTTTTTTTTCCTTTCCTCTTTCTTTTCCTTTTTTCTTTTTTTTTTTTTTTTTTTTTTTTTTTTTGAGATGGAGTCTTGCTCTGTCACCCAGGCTGGAGTGCAGTGGCACAATCTCAGCTCACTGCACTGCAATCTCCGCCTCCCAGGTTCAAGCAATTCTCCCACCTCAGCCGCTTGAGTAGCTGGGATTATAGGCGCATGCCACCATGCCCAGTTAATTTTTGTATTTTTTTTTAGTAGAGATAGGATTTCACCATATTGGCCAGGCTGGTCTCGAAATCCTGACCTTCTGATCCTCCTTCCTCAGCCTCCTGAAGTGCTGGGATTACAGGTGTGAGCCACCGCGTCAGGCCTACTCTTTTTCTTCTTATTCTACTTTGTTTATTTTTGTTTCAGTTTTATTTAGAACTAATTTGACTTGGAGAAAAGTTGCAAAAACAGTGAAAAGAGAGTTCTCCTATACCACTTATCCCACTTCTCCTTATGTTAATATCCTGCCTAACCATAGTATAATAATCGTAAACAGAAAACTAACATTGTTTCAGTAATATTAACTAAACCAAAGATTTTATTCAAATTTCACCAGTTTTTCACTAATGGCCTTTCTCTGTTTTAAAATTCTGTTTTTACTTTTGGAGGCTGAGGCAGGCGGATAGCTTGAACCCAGGAGTTTGAGACCAGCCTAGACAACATAGTGTGACACCGTCTCTATGAAAAGAAAAAAATTAGCCAGGTGTGGTGGTGTGTGTCTGTAGTCCCAGCTACTGGGGAGGCTGAGGTAGGAGGATTGCTTAAACCTAGAAAGTGAGCCGTGATCATGCTGTGACCATGTCAGCCACAGCACTCCAGCCTGTATGTCAGAGCAAGACCCTGTCTCAAAAAAAAATAAAAATAAAAATAAATTAGGCCAGGCGCAATGGCTCACGCCTGTAATCCCAGCACTTTGTGAGGCCGAGGTGGGAGGATCACGAGGTCAGGAGTTCAAGACCAACCTGGCCAATATAGTGAAACCCCCGTCTCTACTAAAAAAAAAAAAAAAAAAAAAAAAAAAATTAGCCAGATGTGGTGGCAGGTGCCTGTAGTCACAGCTACTTGGGAGATTGAGGCACGAGACACTTGAACCCTGGAGGCAGAGGTTGCAGTGAGCCAAGATCACGCTATTGCACTCCAGCCTGGGCAATACAGTGAGACTCTGCCTCAACAAAAACAACAACAACAACAACAAAATTAAATTAAATTTATAAAAGATTATGGTTTATGTTTGCCATGTCACATATTACCATCAGAAATTGTATTATTATTCAGTTTCATTTGTTAATTTTTCATTTTCTCACCAGCATGTAATCTCTGTAAAGGTAACAAATTTATTTCTTGTCACTAGGCCCTCAATGTTCAGGAAATTGCCTAGCATATAGAAGGTGCTAAATACTTGTTGAAGAAAGGAATGGATAAATGCTCCTAGAAGGCAGGGCTGATATGGCCTGCATGTTGTTTATTCATGCATTTTGAAAAGAAGCATGTGCCCATGGAAGAGTTAAAAAGGGAGTGATGCTAGGAAGGATAATTTTTTCCCTTTGTTAGCTGATTACTTCTCTAGTATTATGGGATGCTTTTGTGTCCATCAAATGTTTAGCAACTGGTGATGAAGGGTAAGAATGTTCTAGTAGATTCTGGATGCCTGGAATCTACCAATCAATAGTAGGATGAAATGCAAACTGTAACTCAAATTACAACTTAAAACATCTGCTTAAAAAGCCCCACAAAAACTTGAAGAGATTGCCAATGCAATGGAAGAAAAGTGGCTTCTGGGAATAAAATGTTGTAATCTGTCTTTAACTACTCCTGTAATCAAGTGTAAAATTTGGATATCTGCATGTAAACATGTGTTGATTCACAATGAAAAAAAGAGATTCAACGTTTTAAACCAACCTGATAAAATTTTTTCTATAAAACACCACTTAGACAATTTTTGCTTTGCCTGAATAATGCATACTAGCTATTGTAAGTTATTAATCTTGTGATTTCACCCCCTCCAACAAGCTCCTCAAAACTATGATCTCTTATAACATTGCCAAGCTTTTTCAGATGATTCTCTGGCTTACATTTGAGATTTGCTTATTGTGGAGTAGAAAAAGTCATCTGAAATTTGATCATGACTTCTGGGAAATGGAGTCTTTTTCATCTTATTTTCTGTAAGTTAAAGAAAATGGAAAACTTCCTATGTGTAAGTGATACCATTAAATGTGATTTACATTCAGAAAGACAGCTCTTGATGGTATAAACTGCATTGGACTTTGTACAGAAAGATACAGAGGAACAAAACAATGAGTGCCTCTCCATAAATAAGATATATCAGAGTTATAACGAATAAGTTTACTTTTCTTCACTAGGAAAACATGAATCACTTTATAAATCTCTTTTTTAAATCATATCAAATTTAAGATTTCTTTCTCTTGGGTTAGAAGAAGAATTTTAGCTATTTCCTATGAGAAAAAGGAATTATTTGTTTAACTACTCAGTTAGTTTGCCCACTCAGGCTTTTGTTATGTAAAGGTTAACCCAAAGGTAAAGTGTGAAGCAACTTGTACTAACTATTGTTTGTGTTAGTCATGATTCTCCAGAGAAACAGAACCAATAGGATCTATGCATATATATGAGGAGATTTGTTTTGAGAATTAACTCATGTGACTATGGAGGCCTAGAAGTCCCACCATCTACCATCTGCAAATTGGAGAACCAGGAGAACCAGTAGTGTAATCCAGCCTGATTTCGGAGGCCTGAGAATGTAGGGAGCCAACGATGTAACTTTTAGTCCGAGGCCAAAGCCCTGAGAACTGGTGGGGCCATTGCTATGAAGTTCCAGAGTCCAGAGACCTGAGAACCTGAAGCCCTGATTTCTGAAGTCAAGAAAAAACAACATCTCAGATCAAGATGAGAGAGAGAATTTGCCCTTCCTCTGTCTTTTGTTCTATTTGAGTCCTCAACAGATTAGATACTGCCCATTTGCATCATTAGGGGCAGATCTTCTTTGCCCAGTCTGCTGACTGAAATGCCAATCTCACAAACATCCAGAAATAATGTTGTATTAGCTGTATTTCTTAATCCAGTCAAGTTGACAAAAATCAGCCATCACATGGTTTATTCGAGTGTATTGATAGTAATGGATTGAATTCCAATGTGTTGATTCTAATGTAGTGTTCCAATGTATTGATTCACAATGAGAAAAAGAGATTAGTTTTAAAAGGATGTGACAAAAATGCTTTATTAAACATCACTTAATTTGATAATTTGTGCTTTGCCTGAAGAATGCGTATACGTTATTGTGAGCTATTGAACTCATTATTTCTACCCCTCCAACAAGCTCCTCAGCCTTTTCTATTCGCCCATGCTTCTAAGCAGGGTGGAAGTGATGGATAAGGTGGGTCAAGAGTCAATACAAATTACTGGGTTCAGTGGGTTGGAGGTGGGGATTCAAGCAAATCTTTTAAAATTTTTAGGTAGGTTGTCCTTGCGAGGGGTTCCCCAGATATTTCTACCAAAAGAAAACCCATATTTGTTGCCCTGTTCTATGACTCTAATGGCCCCAGCTTTTGGAATCAGCCTTGGTTTTGTCCTTTGTCATGTCAGTATCTATTTTTGTCTATTCAACTTTCAGAATATCTATCCAGACTCTGATGTCTTCTGCCTCTCTCCTGTCCACTTGCTCCAAGTCTATACTTCCAAATTTGCCCAGTAAGAAGACTCACTTGAGAAACTTATTGAATTCATGAATTGCTGAGCTCCACCTCAAGCCTATTAAATCCAAATTTTTTCAAATGTTGCAAGTCTTATATTTTTTATTTGTCTATTTTTTAAATTGACATTATTTTAAATGACAAATTATAGTTGGTCACATTTATGGAGTACAATGCAATATTTTGATAAATGTATATAATGTGGAATGATTAAATCAAAGTTTGTAAAGGACCCAAGGTGACCCTTGTGAAGCAAGTATGAGATTTGCAGAAAGCCACTGTCATTTTTCCTACCTGGCTTATTGCAAAAATCTTCTAACCGACCTTCCAACTTCAACTCTGGTCCATTTTCTAAATGGCAATCAAAGGGGTCCTAATAAAAAGCTAGGTCATTTCTGTGTAGAATGTTATTGAGATTGCATTGAATCCATAGATCACTGAGTAGTACATATATTTTAACAATTTTAATTCTTCCAGCCCAAGAACACAGATTGTCTTCCATTTATTTATATCTTCTTCAGTTTCTTTCATTAAGGTTTTACAGTTTTCATTGTAGGTTATTTTTCACATCTTTGGTTAAATTTATTTCTAGGTATCTTTTTTTTGGTAGCTATTGTAAATGGAATTGCTTTCTGTTTCTTTTTCAGAGAGTTTGCTATTGGGATATAGAAATGCTACTGAGTTTTGCATGTCGATTTTGTATCCTCCAACTTTACTGATTTTCTTTATTAGTTCTAAATTTTGAAGTAGTGATATTAGAGTTTTCTATGTGTAAGAAAATGTAGTATGCAAACAGGAATAATTTAACTTCTTCCTTTCCAACTTAGATGTCCTTTATTTCTTTTTCTTTCTCTGCCTAGACCTTCCAGTACTATGTTAATAAAAGCAGTGAAAGTGGGCATCCTTGCCTTATTCCAGATCTCAGAAAAAAGCTTTCAGCTTTTCCCAGTGAGGTATAATGTTAGCTGTGGGTTTGTCACATATGACCTTTATTATGTTGAGGTATATTCCTTCTATACTGAGTCTTTTGAGAGTTTTTTTTTTTTTTTATCATGAAGGGATGTTGACATTTATCAAATGCTTTTTCTGTGTCTACTGAAATGGTATGAGTTTTGTTCTTGATTCTGTTAATGCAATATATCACATTTATTGATTGGTGTGTTGAACCATCCTTGCATCCATGGGATGAGTCCCATTTGCCATAGTGAATGATCTTTTAATGTGCTGTCAAATTTGGTTTGCTACTATTTTGTCGAGGATTTTTGTACCTATGTTCATCGGGGATATTGGCCTGTAGTTTTCTTTTGTGTTTTTGAGTGTGTGTGTGTGTGTCTGTGTGTCTTTGTATTTTTGTTTGATTTTTGAATTCTAAAATCACTTATACCCACAAAAGACCCTGAATAACTACAGCAATTTTAAGCCAAAAGAACAAAGTTGGTGGCATCACACTACCTGACTTCAACATATATACAAAGGTGCAGAAATAAAAACAGCATGGTACTGACATAAAAACAGATACATAGACCAATAGAACAGAATAGAGAACACAGAAGTAAATACATACACCAATAGCTGACTGGTTTTTGGCAAAGGTACCAAGAATGTACATTGGGGAAAGAATTAGTCTCTTCAATAAATGGTGCTGGGAAAACTACATATCTTCATGCAGAATGAAGCTATGTCTTATTACATACAAACATAAAATCAAAATGGACAAAGCCTTCAATGTAAGACCTGAAGTGATAAAACTAGTAGAAGAAAACATATGAGAAATGCTTCATGACACTGGTTTGAGTAAAGATATTTCAGATAAGACTTTAAAAGCACAAACAATGAAAGCAAAAATAGACAATGGATTCCGTCAAACTAAAAAGCTTTCTGCACAACAAAAAATGATAACAATAATCAACAAAGTGAAGAGTCGATGTTCCGAATGGAAGAAAATATTTGCAAACTCTGCATTTGACAAAGGGTTGATATCCAGAATATAGAAGGAACTCAACTAACTCCATAGCAGAACAAGCCGAATAATCCAGTTTAAAATTGGGCAAAAGTTCTGAGGAGATATTTTTACTAACAACCAACAAGTATATGAAAAAATACTGAACATGACCAATCATCAGGAAATACAAATTAAAACCACAGTGAGATAACACTTCATCCCAATTAAGATGGCTATTACCAAAATGACAAAGAATAGCAAATGCTGGGAGGGATGTGGGGAAAGGGGAGCACTTATACACTGTGGGTTGGAATGAAAATTAGAAAAGCTGTTATGGAAAAGAGTATGGAGGTTCCTTAAAAAAATTAAAATTAAAAATAGAACTACCACATGATCCAGCAATCTCACTACTGAGTATATATCTAAAGGAAATAAAATCAGTGTGTGAAAGAGATATCTTCACTCCTGTGTTTATTCCAGCACTATTCTCAATAGCCAAAATATGGAATCAAACTAAGTGTCCATCAATGGATGAATGGATTAAAAAATGTGGTATATATATGCAGTGGAATACTATTCAGGCCTTTATTTTTATTTTTTATTCTTTTTATAAATGTGTTTGTTTGTTTCTTTGTCACAAGGTCTCACTCTGTAGCCCAGGCTGGAGTGCAGTGGCACTATCTCGGCTCACTGTAGCCTCGAGCTCCCAGACTCAATAGGTCCTCTCACTTTTCAGCCTCCCAAGTAGCTGGGACCAGAAGTGAATGCCACCATGCCTGGTTAACTTTTGTATTTTGTAGAGATGGGGTTACACCACGTTGCTCAGGCTGGTCTTGAACTCCTGGGCTGAAGTGATCCATCCTCCTCAGCCCCCTAACGTGCTGGAATTATTAGGCATGAGTCACCACACTAAGCTGGAAAATGCCAGCCATTAGAAAGAATAAAATCCTCTTTGTGGCAGCATGGGTGAACCTAGAGGACATTATGTGAAGTGAAATCAGCCAGGCACAGGAAGACAAATACCAGCTGATGTCACTCATATGTGGATGCAAAAGAAATTGATCTCAAAGAAGTAGACAGTAGAACAGTGGTTACCAGAGGATGGGGAAATGTTGGGAGCAAGTCCCCCAAAGTCTGGCCATAAACTGGCCCCAAAACTGGCCATAAACAAAATCTCTGCAGCATTGTAACGTGTTCATAATGGCTCCAACGCCCACGCTGCCAAACAATTAGCATGAGCGATCTGTGTCTTTAGGGTGTGTTCCTGCTGCAGTTAATTCGGCCCATCCCTTCGTTCCCCATAAGGGATACTTTTAGTTAATTTAATGTCCATAGAAACAATGCTAACAACTGGTTTGCTGTTAATAAAGATGTGAGTGGCCGGGCGCGGTGGCTCAAGCCTGTAATCCCAGCACTTTGGGAGGCCGAGGCGGGAGGATCACAAGGTCAGGAGATCGAGACCATCCTGGCTAACACGGTGAAACCCTGTCTCTACTAAAAAATACAAAAAACTAGCCAGGCGAGGTGGCGGGCGCCTGTAGTCCCAGCTACTCGGGAGGCTGAGGCAGGAGAATGGCGTGAACCCAGGAGGCGGAGCTTGCAGTGAGCTGAGATCTGGCCAGTGCACTCCAGCTTGGGTGACAGAGCGAGACTCCGTCTCAAAAAAAAAAAAAATAAAATAAAATAAAGATGTGAGTAAATCCGTGTTCAGGGCTCTCAGGTCTGAAGGCTGTGAGACCTCTGATTCCCTACTTCACACCTCTATATTTCTGTGTATGTGTCTTTAATTCCTCTAGCACTGCTGGGTTAGGGTCTCCCCAACCGAGCGGGTCATGGTAGGGAAGGGAGAGAGAAGGGGGTTAAAGGGACAGATTAGTTAAGGGGTACAAAGTTACAGTTAGAAAGTTCTGGTGTTCCATTGCACAGTAGGGTGACTATGGTTAACAGTATTATGTTTCATATTTCACAATAGCTAAAAGAGGGGGTTTTGAGTGTTTTCACCACAATGAAATAATAAATGTATGGGGTGATGAATATGCTAAATACTCTCATTTGATCATTATGCAATGTATACATTTATTGAAACATTACATTGTACCAGGTAAGTATGTACAATTATTATGTATCAATTAAGAAAAATAAATTAAGAGGCTGGGCACAGTGGCTGACATCTGTAATCCCAGCACTTTGGGAGGTCAGGGGTGGATCACCTGAGGTCAGGAGTTTGAGACCAGCCTGAGAAACACTGCAAAACCTCATCTCTACAAAAACATGAAAATTAGCTGGGTGTCATAGTGCACTCCCGTAATCCCAGCTACTCGGGAGACTGAGGCACAAGAATCGCTTGAACCCAGGAGGTAGGGGTTGCAGTGAGCCAAGATCATACCATTGCATTCCAGCCTGGGCAATAAAGCAAGACTCTGTCTCAAAATTAATTAATTAATTAATTAATTAAGAAAATGTTAGATTAGATCACTTCTCAGCGTTACGGTTTCTTATTTCACTAAGAATAAAAATCAAATGCTCCTTAGAGTAACCACCAAAGCCAACTCCCAATTTCTCAAACCTATTCTCTTGTTATTCTCTTTCTTGCATACTCTAATCCAGGTGTCCCCAAATTCTTCCACAAATTCCACCTCAGGGCCTTAAAAGTTTCTGTTTCCTCTGCTTAGAATGAAATTCTTTAGATAGCTGCCTGACTTGCACCTGTACTTCCTTCCAGATTGTAACTCTCACGTCATCAGAGATGCCTCTCTAAGTAACATAGCATTGCCTCACCTGGTCTCCGTCCTGTGCATAATTTATTTTTTTTCATAGAATCTAAGTAACTGGCGAGGACAGGCGTGGTGGCTCACACCTGTAATCCCAGCACTTTGGGAGGCCTAGGCCAGCGAATACCTCAGGTTGAGAGTTTGAGACCAGCCTGACCAACATGGAGAAACCCCGTCACTACTGAAAACACAAAATTAGCCTGGCGTGGTGGCAGGTGCCTGTAATCCCAGCTACTTGGGAGGCTGAGGCAGTAGAATCACTTGAACCTGGGAAGTGGAGGGTGCGATGAACCAAGATCACACCATTGCACTCCAGCCTGGGAGACAAAAACGAGTTTCTGTCTTAAAATAAATAAATAAATGAGTAACAATCTGGCACATTATTATCTTTGATATTGATGTTGTTGTTATCTTCTGTCTCCCCTAATAGAATGTAAGCCCCATAATGGCAGGAACTATGTTTTTAACTGTATTGCCAGCATATAGAATGGTTCTTTAATTCTAGTTAGCTTTCAATAGGTTTTTCCAGTTATCAAATGACAAGGAAGATGAATGCATGAATGAGAGATGTGAAATAGGTTCAAGCTCATTGGTTCATTAAATGTAAGTAATTCAGAGATCACAGTAGATAGGAGAGAAGCAATAGGTGACAGAAAGTCATGGCATTTTTCTGGTTGGATTCTCTTTTTATAATCAAACAGAGCAGAGTTATCAAGGAAATAACACATGTGAGAACTTGCTTAGTTGCTGATATGGTTTGGCTGTGTCCCCACCCAAATCTCATCTTGAATTATAACTTCTACAATTCCCACCTGTTGTGGCAGGAACCTGGTGGGAGGTGATTGAGTTATGGGGGCGGGTATTTCCCGTGCTGTTTTCACGATAGTGAATGAGTCTCACGAGATCTGATGGTTTTTAAAACGGGAGTTTCCCTATGCAAGCTCCCTCTTTTCCAGCCACCACCCTATGTGAGACTTGACTTGCTCCTCCGTGCCTTCCACCATGATTGTGAGGACTCTCCAGCCATGTGGAACTGTAAGTCCATTAAACCTCTTTTTCTTCCCAATCTCGGGTATGTCTTTATTAGCAGTGTGAAAACAGACTAATGCACTTCCCCAAAGGACAAACTTCCTTGTTGGAAAAGTTTCAGCTGAGGTTTAGAGTTTGGAAGCTTCAAATGTGAAGTTCCACTGATTGTGAGTATGCTCCCTTAACTGGTGTTACTGGATGAGAACACTAAGAGCATAATAGTTGTCTATTTAGTCTGCTCCACTGAACTACCTCTATTCAACTAATTTGAAGGACACTGTGTTAGTTTCCTGGAGCTGCCATAACAAATACCACAGACTGAGTAGTTTTAACAACAGACATTTGTTTTCTCACAATTCTGGAGGCTAGAAGTCTGAGATGAAGGTGTCAGCCAGGTTGATTTTTTTCCGGAGGCCTCTCTTTTGGGCTTGTAAACAGCCAACTTCGTCTGTCTTCGCAGAAGACATGATCCTTTCTCTGCATATGTTTATGTCTTTATCTCCGGTTTCCATAAGTACACCAGTCGTCTTGCATTAGAGTCACATTCTGAAGCACAAAGGGTTAGGACTTCAATATGGAAATTTAGGGAGAACACAATTAAACCAATACAGACACTTTACCTTGCAACTGTATAAAGATGAAAGAGTCTTCTTGAAAAGAATTGAACTCACATTATGGGAGGAATTGTATGCAAACTTACATGTGGTTACAACTATGTCTACTTAGATTCATTCACACACATCCATATGTAGGTATATATAGTAATACCTAATATCTGAGAATAATTAGCACAGTTTTTTGTAATAAGGTGCCAGTATCAAATTTCCTTATTTACAAACTCACAGATTTACTCCTCTTTCTTTTGTCCCTATCCTGTTTCTCTATTTGTATTTTAATATAATATTGTTCACATCAAATTAGTGAGATGCAAATGTTAATTTCTGTTAACAGAGTTATGATGACAGATACATTGAATTTTAAAATCTGAGGTTTAACTATATAGCGTTTCTGAAATTTACTCTTTTTTCAATACTAGAAAACAAAGGAAGCTCTTAATGAGGACTGTGTAAAGATTGTACAATGATTCCCAAAGTGTGTTCCATGGAGCCTTGGGCAAGGAAGGAGAAGCAAAAAATAAAATTTTTTCCAAGTCCTAGCAGGAGGTTTTTGAGGCCAAAACTATTTTTCTAACACTGAGACAATATTTGTCTCTGATTCTGTTGACATTTTTACTGGTGTTGCAAAAGCAATGGAGAGTTAAGCTACTGATGTTGAAACCTCAATACCAACAATTTACAATTTAAAAAGAAGGAAGGCAAGAAGGAAAGAAGGAAGGAAAAACGAAGGAAGTCGTTTTATTAACAAATGTCCTTGATAAAGCTGTAATAATTATTGATTTTATTACATCTCAAATTTTGATTACCTTTTCCCCCAATAGTCTGTGTGATGAAATGGGAAATTCACATTAAGTACTTCTGCCACATTCTAAAGCATGATGGTTGTCTCATGAAGAAGCATGTGCATGATTGTTTGGGCCGTGAGCTGGAGTAGACATTTTTTTTGTTCACAGAACGCAATTTTTGCTTGAAAGAATAGCTGAGAGATAAACTATGGATATTCAGATTTGAGTATTTAAGTGACATTTTCTTGAAAAGGATCAAGTGAGCCTTTCACTTCAAGGGAAACAATGAACAATATCTGATGCTAATGTTAAAAATTCAGATTTTCAACCAAAATTAGATTTCTAAAAACCATATCTGTTACTACAAGCTTCACACTTTCCCAGTATTTAAAGACTTAACCTGATACAATCAGATATTAATGACTGTTAATATGATTGTTAATCACTGTTAATATTTGTTAATCATTGTTAATATTATTAATATTAATCATTGTTAATATTTGTTAAAAATTAATATCACTGTTAATATTTGTTAATCATTGTTAATATCACCTCTGATCTTATCAGCTAAGTCTTTAAATACCAGGAAAGTGTCAAGCTTGAATTTTGAAGTTAGAGTCACATTCTGAAGCACAAAGGGTTAGGACTTCAATATGGAAATTTAGGGAGAACACAATTATAAAATATGTTAATACTTGAACAGTCTGTATAACTCAATGAACCAACATTTTCTAAATGACCAATATATGATGTTACAAATTGTGGATGACTAAAAGATCCATTCAAAGTCTTGGATAGATCAAGGGATTTTAATGTAACTGAGAGTGAACAGTCATTATTATTGTTTTAGATTCCGTATTGCAACTAACCTTTAGGAAATTATCACTTGAGTTTCGATGAGGTATCAAGGTAAGTATCACAATTATCTGAGAAAGTTAAGTTTTTCAACTAAATAGCTGTGTGGGGATGGATTTTCTTTATATACGTCAACCAAAACAATATATCATAGCAGATGGAATGCCCAAGCTGGTATGAGAATCCAGCCTTCTCTGTTCTGCCAGACTTTAAAGGAATTTTCAAAATTACAAAGCAATGCCTCTCTTCTCACTAAATTATTTTCTGAATAATAGTTATTTTTCATAAAATGTTATTTATATTAGCACATAATCAGTTTGTTGTTATTGGAAGGTGAGTAAACAAATATATTTTGAAATTCTCGGTGTTAATTTTTTAATGTGGCAAATACTGAAAAATTTAACCCACGTAAACAGAATCTCTTTGGGACTCCCAGTGATCTTTCAAGGTTTAAAATACCCCTTGGAGACAAACACTGAGTTGGTCACTTTGGCATCCCTCTCTCATCCGTACCTCAGACTTTGGTATCAGTCTTAGTGTCTGTTTGCAGAGTGCGCTCAGAGTGTCTCTCTGCTAAAAACAAATTTAACGGTTTGCTGGTGTCCTCGTTCAACTATCTTAGTTAATCACCTATGCTATTTTTACTATTTCTGGTGTTATATTTAGTACCTCATTGGTCCAACACGTTTATTTACCATTGTTCAACTATCCACTGTGCATTATGCTAAGAGCTGAGAATATAAATAAGAGAGACAGATACTGTTAATAAGATCTTTATTTCTGATGGGGGAGATGGATACTCACCTAACAGTCAATGTATGTGTGATATGTGCCACTAGAAATGACACAGGATGCTAGGGACCCAGAGGAGTGGAATCCACCCCAGATCATGGGAGTAAGAAAAAGCTTTCCAAAAGCAGCAGTGCCAGTGAAGAGTCTTTAAGGGCATTTAGCAGTTGCAAATGGCTGCTCATTCATACATCTGCCCTTTGAGGCTGGCTGTCAACTGAGAACTTAGCTGGGTTTGTTGCCTAGGACACCTTTATGTGGCCTCTCCATGTGGTCTGGGCTTCTTCACAACAGGGTGGCTGAGTCCTAACAGTATCCTGAGAGAGACAGAGAGGCAGAAGCTGTCTATCTTTTTATGACTTCACCTTAGATGTTTTGCATCATTACTTCACCAACTTCTGTTCTTTGAAGCTGTCACAAAGGCTCTTTGGTTCCAAGAGTAGGGAAAATACAGCTTTACTGCTTTCTGGTGGGTTGGCAAGATTCTGGCCTGGAAGAATTGCTGTGGAATTTTCTGAAAATACAGTCTGCTCTCTGGCCACACAATTCAAACCTTTTCACCTGCAAGATAAACTCCTATCTTCTTCAAGGCTCCCCATATTTCATTCTATTATGGCATTATGCTCAAATTCATGGTCCAGGATCCCACAATCCAAATCAGGTTCAAGTGCATTAGATCCAAGTCCATGCGGCTCCTTGCAGTTCATTGACTACAAATCCTCTAATACAGTTTTTGTCAAGGTGAGAGGCTGTAAACAATGAAGACAAGTTATCTGCTCCCCACACACTCAGCATACAATGATGGAATGTGGGCTAGGCGTAGGGTAACTGCTATAGTCACTCCAGTTCAAAAAGGAAGAAACTGGAAGACACTTTCATCCCTAGTCCATAGTGATTCTGAAATCTGTCTGGACACAGTTATGACTTTCTTGGTTAGGGTTTAGTCCTCTATCCTAGAAATGATTCTCCATGGCTCTTGGATCTGACCTCTGAGTATTCTTTCCCTTTTTTTTTTTTTTTTTTTTGTTTGTTTGTTTGAGATGGAGTTTCACTCTTGTTGCCCAGGCTGGAGTGCAATGGTGTGGTCTTCGCTCACTGCAGCCACTGCCTCCCGGGTTCAAGGGATTCTCCTGCCTCAGTCTCCTGGGTAGATGGGATTACAGGCACCTGCCACCATGCCTGGCTAATTTTTTGCATTATTTTTATAGAGATGGGTTTTTGCCATGTTGGCCAGGCTAATCTCGAACTCCTGGCCTCCAGTGATCCACCAGCCTCAGCCTCCCAAAGTGCTGGGAATACAGGCATGAGCCACCACACCCGGCCATCTTTCCTTTTCAATGAGAATTGCCCTGTGTTTGCAGTTGAGTGGTAGTATTCTCAGCCTGTTTCCTGTCAATAGAATTCAGAGGTCCAAAACCCTCTTTTAATTTTGTAATGTCTCTGGCCCTTTTAGTCCAAAATATGCTGAGGCAAAAAAGAAAAGCACAAACTGGTGTGGGTGGAATGAAGGGTGAATAGTAGAAGATGATGATATGGGAGAAAGAGGCTGTGGCAAGTTCATGTGCTGAACCAGAGATCCTGAAATGTACCCAATGAGTGCAGTGCAGAAGTGTCCATTTCTGCTACTTACTCTCTTTTGCTAAACTTTCCTGAAAGTATTCTTACTGCTTTAAAATATCTGTTGCTGAAGTTGGGGGAAGAATGTTTGTCATTTACAATAGTTTCAAAATTCATCTTAGTTGAATTTTGACTGTAAGATGCTCTCACATGTGTGCTCTCTTAGTATTCCCAAATTGTTTTGTGGTCACAAAAATTTTCCAGTTAACTGCTTTATGCCCATTACATGTGTATTTCACTTCAGAGATTGATGCTTAGTTTTAAAAGGAAGCCCTCTTTAGAAAAAGACATAAATAGTGTTTTCAAATAAGATAATCTCTATTTTATTATATGAGTGCTTTTGAATACTAATTGTGATGTAGTGCTGGAAGAGAATTGCAATTCTGGAAGCCTAGTACAGCTTCAACGAATATCCTACATTTTCTGAAGAAGTACACATTTTGTTACTAGGCTATGTAATAAAAGAAATAAAATAAGTATGACTTCAGGTTCCTGAAAAATACATATGGCATTTTTTGAATACTCTCAATTTTCGTAGAGCTATAGCTTTCAGCTGGTAAATATTTATGACTATGTTATTGTGGGTATTTTTTAAAACAACTTGATTCACAAAAGTCAGTTTTTCAAAACATCTTTTTTGCCTAAAATGTCTTAGACTACAGTTTATTCAGATTCATAAGATGCCATTACCTTTAAGAGTCCTGCTGCTAACAGCTATCCAACATTTTTTAGTCAAAATGTGAGTCAAAGAGAAAGCTGAAAACCTCCAAATATTTTTATTCCTCAAATTAATTGTTCCATAAAAAGGCTCTAGGATATGAATAATGCATTACAGTGCTGCCACAGATAACTTCACATATGGTACACAATGATGTGAATAAAGAAGAGACAAAATAGGAGATGAAAGAACTGCATTAGAGAAAAGTGAGTGAACTGACACAAGCATTTTCATTCAATTTGATTTGCTCAATGTTTTTATTGAGTATATGCTCATTTGCTGAGGTCTGTGATGGCAAGATAACTGAGTAGGATTTGGTCCTTGTTCTTTGGGAGCTAATGAACATTTGTGAGGATGTGGGGTGGGCTTTATTATTCCATGTAATTAGTACAATAATCATGTATACCATGAAATGACAACCTAAGGGATAATTCCTACTAAGGACTCAGGAAGTCGCCAGAGAAAATACAGTATTTGAGCTTGATGGCAAATAAGGTGTCCAATTTGGGAGGTCATCCTCTAAAAATGAAAGAGGGAATAAGAAAAGGCAGGAAGATAGGAAATATGGGGTGTCTTCTGGAAATGTTGAATAGCTTATCTAGTGAAAATTGGAGAAATAGTGAGGAGTGAATTAGAGGTCGATTGTAACTAGATCCTACAAGACCTTGAAAGTCAAGCAAAACTATCAGCCAGGCATGGTGGCTCACACTTGTAATCCTAGCACTTTGGGAAGCCAAGGCAGGCGGATCACCTGAGGCCAGGAGTTCGAAACCAGCCTGACCAACATGAAGAAACCCTATCTCTACTAAAAATATAAAATTAGGCGTGGTGGCGCATGCCTGTAATCCCAGCTACTTGAGAGGTTGAGGCAGGAGAATCGCTTGAACCCAGGAGGCGGAGGTTGCTGTGAGCTGAGATTGCACCATTGCACTCCAGCCTGGGCAACAAGAGTGAAACTCCATCTCAAAAAAACAAAACAAAACAAAAAAAAACAATCTTTTTTTTCTGTATGATCTGGGATGTTACTGAAGATTTTGGGGAAGTTATGTTGCATGACTAGGTTGAGATTTTGAGAATACACATGATGCCTCAGTGAGTGATGATTTGGAATTGACAACATAGAGTTAAGTTTTCTACAATCAGAGATATATAACAATTAATTGAAAATACAACTATAGTCAAAATAGAAAAAAAAATAAGTAAATTCTATGCTCAGGATTGTCTTTCTAAACAATGTGAAGGAAAGAAAATAAATACGTGGCCAAGTGCTGTGGCTCATGCCTGTAATCCCAGCACTTTGGGAGGCCAAGATGGATCGCTTGAGGTCAGGAGTTTGACTCAGCCTGGCCAACATGGTGAAACCCTGTCTCTACTAAAAATACAAAAATTAGCTGGGCATGGTGGCACATGCCTGTCATCCCAGCTACTTGGGAGGCTGAGGGAGGAGAATTGCTTGAACCTAGGAGGTAGAGGTTGCAATGAGCCAAGATTGCACCACTGAACTCCAGCCTGGGCGACAGAGCAAGACTCTGTTGAAAAAGAAAGAAAAAGAAAATAAATATGAAAAGTGATTATATTTAACTATGTATTCACAGGAAATTTCTATGTAACAAAAAATTCCTTCAAGCACACATATAACAAAGTTAAAGGGCCACTGTTCACAATATTTAAGGCTAATAAGATAAACAGAGGATTCCTACTTTTACTATCAGCATAGGAGGCAGCATAGTGTATGGTTAAGAGGATGGGTTTTGATGCCAAGCGAGCCCTTGGATCTCTTAAATGCTCTGTGCCTCAGTTTTCTTATCTATAAAATGGGGATGATGTGTGCTCATGGCACTGTTGTGAGATTTAAAGTGAGTAAATGTATGTAAAGTGCTTACATTATTATTGTTTTATTAACAATGACTGTTGCTTATATTGGATGTCTGTGGATAAGTGATATGGTTTGGATCTGTGTCTTCATGAAATCTCATGTGAAACTGTAGTCTTCAGTTTTGGAAGTGGGGCCTGATGGGAAGTGGTTGGATCATGGGGGTGAATTTTTCATGAATGGTTTTGCACCATTCGCCTGTTGCTGTTCTTGTGATAGTGAGTGAGTTCTCGTGAAATCTGGTTGCTTAAAAGCATGCAGCACCGCCTGCCTTGCTCTCTCTTGCTCCTTCTCCTTCCATGTAAGACATATCTGCTCCCCCTCCACCTTCCACCATGATTGTAAGTTTTGTGAGGCCTCCTCAGAAGTGAAGCAGGTGCCAGCGTCTTGCTTCCTTTACAGTCTGCAGAAACGTGTGTCAATTAAACTTCTTTTCTTCATAAACTATCCAGTCTCAGGTATTTCTTTACAGCAGTGCAAGAAGTGACTAATACAATAAGACAGCTAGTTATTTAGTTCATAAGTCTGTCAATCAAGAAGAACCATATCTAGAATCTTGATGTTGTGCATCGGTGTACATTACCATGTGAACTTGTGGACCATGATTATTTTTGTTTTATTGGAAATGCTAGTAAGTAATTAAGGTCAAGATATTCACTGAAATTGCAAAGTGGAAAATAATAAGCCTAATCAGTTCACACGAAGAAAAATGCAAGTGGTAATTGAACATATTATAAAATACCCAATTTTACTATTAATCACAGAGGTAAAATAAAATAGCATTGAGTTACCATATCATAAAAGTGATGCTTATATTTAGCTAGAATTGAAGAGGCTAAAACTAGGTTTAGCTTTAAATCCCAGTCCTGGTGGTGATGGAAATATACAACCTGTCCAGAAAGTAATTTGAAAATGCCTATTAGAAAACCTTAGAACCCTAATAATCTTTATAATATTAAATATTACATAACTATAAAAACTTAGGAGAAAGCTCATTTAATATTACTAAAAGATAAGATTCAATTTGGGAAAATAGTATGTACAATAAGATTCAATTATTGTAAAGAATAATATTATGTGCCCAGGAAAAGCATAGAAAGATTTATAGTGGTTATTGTTGTGGGTTGAAAGGTTATATTTGTTTCTTTCCTTTTCTCTCCATAACTATCTATTGCGTCTTCCTATTGCATATTTTACATAAGCAGTGTACACTTTTTGAAGACTTTTGCTATGGTTTAGACCATGAAGGTGACGGCTAAATAGTCAATATTTTAGACTTTGTGTGTCATATAGTCCCTGTTACAACTACTTGACTTTGACTTTGTAATGTGAAAGCAGCCACAAACAGTCCAATATAACTTTGTCTCAAAGAGAAGCAGTGGACTAAATTTGGCCTACAGGCCAGAGATTGCCAGTTCTTGGACTTGACTTGAGATAATGAGGACTTGATTGTGAAAATGACACTTAGAATAAAAAGCTGAGAATAGATATCAGAGACATCACCAGGGTAGAATTTACAGGTCTTGAGGAAGGTCTCTTGACCATGACAGAGTTGACCATGACTTGTTTCAATTTTAGATATCAGCACTGAAGGATAGTGAGTGATGCATATCAACCAATATAGAGAACTCAAAAGAGAGAGATCCAATTTGTGGAGAACATGATGGATTCAATTTGTGATGAGCTGAATTTTCGGGAAGGCATTTGTCCACATGGGCGTGAAGTTCAGGAATGAAGTGAGAAATGAAGCTTGGGATTAAGATATATAGTGCATCAATGATGACTTGATAATCAAAGTCATAGGAACTGATGAGATACTGGAATCGAAAAAAAAATCAGTGATGCACACAGATGGAAACCTATGTTCCATCTCTGATTATGCCATAAAACATGTTGGATAATTTGGATCCTTCACCGCAGTCTACCTATCTTCTTCCTCCTGCTAAGGGAATGGGAAAGATAGCTTTGGGGACAGAGACAGTGTCCCCAAAAGTTCATGGCCAGTTTCCTCTTGAACTCCATCAGCAGGGAATGCAAAAGGACTCTCTGGGAAGCTGGAACGTTAACTTGTTACTCCAGCAAAGCAAATAGCTACATCCAGAACAGACATAAAAGTTGCCTAGTTTTAGGATTTTGTCCTAGGAAGCCAACTGCCATGGTCGGAGTGCTTGTGTTCCCCCAAAACTAATATGTTAAAATCCTAACCCCCAAGGTGATGGTATTAGAAAGTGGGAACTTTGGGAGGTGGTTAGGTCATGAGGGTGGAGACTTTATAAATGAGATTAGTGCCCTTATAAAATAGACCCCAGAGAGCCCTTTTACACCTTTCACCATGTGAGGACAGAGCAACAAGTCACTCTCTGTGAACCAGAAAGTCAGCCCTCACCAGCCACTAATTCTGCCAGCCTACAGAACTGTGGGAAATCAATATCTGTTTTTTACAAGCCACCTAGTTTTTGGTATTTTCTTATATGAGCTGAAATGGACTAATACACCAGCCAACTTCTGAATGATAGGAGCAGACAGAGACTTTTAATTTGAAAAAAATTGTTATATTTTCCCAGTTAAAAGTTAATTAAAGGCAGTGGGTTTTTTTGTGTGTTTGTTTTCTTCCATGAAAAATATATAGGATTTAGGTATCCTACTGAGCCTCAGGAAATTGAATAGGAATGGATATTCTATTTGGCAGTACAGAAGTTAGAAAAAAAGAGAAAAGAAAACCTGCATGGAATTTAGGCTTTTTTTTTTTTTTTTGTAGCTGCCTTCTCAATAACAATAAGTGATTAATATGATCATTATTATTTAGAGATGTAGTCATATAAGCAAATATTTTGATACTGAGTTTAAATGTTTCCATAGAAAAATTATCCTGATATTTTGGCCTCTGTTTGAAAAAAAAAAAAAAAAAAAAGAAAAGGGAAAACA